>NC_140114.1:2325677-2447436 GCF_964237585.1 Gallinula chloropus | reverse complement strand
CAGAAGAAAAGAGGACTCCACAGGACTTGCCTTTCACGATATCAGGGCAGATGGGGTAGTCGTAGCACTGAACTCTGCATCTGTCTGGGTGGAGAAGAGGAGAAGATGATGATGAGAAAGCGCAGAAGAGTCTGTCCCACCCCAGCGACCTTCTCCCGACACCGTCTGCCAACGAGCACCTCGGTGACCCCCCTTACCCATGCTAAAGGCCGCGGGGTGACTCTCCTCAGGAGTAGCGGGGCTGGAACTGGAGCTGCAGCTGCTGTCTGCCTCACTGGAGAGGGATGTGCTGTGCTGAGGCTGCTGCGAGGGGGCCTTATATCCCAGGGGCAGGGGTGGGGGCAGCAAGCAAGGTGCCAAGGGAGGAGCCATCGCTCCAAAGCATTTGGGAGGTGCCAGACCAGCGCTGCGGTTGGTTTCCGCCTTCCTAACCACTGATCTGGGGGAAAATCTGCTGCTCCATGCAGGTCTTTTCCTCCCATATCTGATCCCGGGGCTCTGCTGACTTCCCGGGTGCTTCTTCGGCTCCAGAGGCTTCGTGTCCGCGCCGCATCACCAGCTCATTAAAGCCATCCCCATAGCCAGGGCCCTGCCATAACAAATGTGCAGCAGCTGCAAATTCCAGGTGCCAGATAAGCGGCCCCACCAGCAGCCTCCTGGAAATTACAAGGTTCCAGCCTAGGGAGACCACCAAAGGCACCTCTGAAACCGGGACCCTGACAGACGGCACGTCTGCACCCAAGGGTGGGTACCACCATCAGATGAGGAGCTTGAGGAGATGTGGGGCTGCACAGGCTGCTTCAGGAAGTACAGTCTGTGCCCTTGGTGCAGCACCTGCAAGTTCCAGACAAAGCCTGGCATCTCTGCCTGGTACCATCAGCCCAGTTCTAGGAAAGGAGAACTGCCACAACACCCCAGAATAGCAGGGACCCCACGAGGGGCCTGCAACGCTCCATCAGAGGGGATTGGGGCTGCTCTGCTGCTGCCTCCTCGCATGCCTCTGCAGCCACGCCGTGCGTGCCTCACCGCACCTTCTTCTTGCACCTGCACACCTGCTAATTAGAGAGTTCATTAGTCTTCCGCTCATTAACAAAGCTTGCCGGCCATCCTATCTGGCTCTCCGTGGTGACGTCTTTGGCACCCCTCACAGACCCAGGCTGTGGGCTGCAGAGTTTTCTAATTAAAGCCGATAAGAGGGAGGGGCAGAGCAGGCTCAGCAGCACTGACTCGAAAGCAAGTGATGCTCAGCGGAGACCACGAGCAGCGTGGTCAGCTCTTGGCCCAGGATCGCTCCCTGTGGCTGGGAGGCCGTGGCATGGAGAAGCCACCCCGGCCTTCTGCGGGCAGCCCACGGCGAGGCGGCACCGACTCCCCTTCTCCTGACCACCTGGCCCAGCCCTGATGGGGAAGAGCAGGCTCTAATTTTGGCAATGGGCAAGGCCAGGTGATGCAACCTGCTGCAGACTGGGACTGGCACAGCGTCAGGAGAAGACCTTGCTTCCCCAAGGACACTGAGGCTGCTCTCACCCCCGAGCCAGAGCTCCCTGACTACAGGAGGGTCTCCAGCCTGGCCGAGTGCTCCGAGGATGACACACGCTCACGTCTCCCCTCAGCTGCCCCTGGAGGTGCTTTGGGGATTGCATGCCAAAACAGAACTTGTGCTGAGGCTCTGAGAGGTGGTTTGGAAGCACCAGGGACTGCAGGAGGCCGGGCCACATTCACCTGCTTCTTCCCATTCTTACACATCCCAATGAAGAGGCTCAAAGGGCGTGTGCAGACCCTGTTGTGGGAGCTTGTGAGTAAGGATGGATTCTTCCCAGGGGGTGAAACCTCTACAACAGATATACTCAATACATCGACCTGGACAGACCCACATACTAACAGTAGAATCTCTACTACGGATAAGCACAGAGACACCCACTGGTTTCCTCACAGACTTATGAGAAACTACTCAGAGCTTTTTTCAGGACTCCGTTTAGCAGATGTTAAGGAAAAAAGGATGTATTGTAATTAGAGCCCCACACTTCACTTCTCTCCCCTCTCTAAACACCTTTTTGTATTTAACATTTGTCTTTTACAGGAGCAGAAGTGATCCACGCTGTGGGAGTTGCACACTCTTGTATTCAGGGGTATTTCCAAGGGAGATTTCAGGACAGGACGTAGACCGGAGTGCTCAGTGTAGCTGGAATGAGAGATCTCAGTCACCCTGCGACACACAGCGGGGTTCAGAAGAGACACGAGTTCTCCTGCACGGGCAAGTTTGTGATCTGTGGAGAATCACGACCTGAAATTGCTAGCAGAGGGAGAGGAGCTCCCAGACAGGCTCCCGTGCTGCCGAGGACAGGCGGCTGTCTGCCCTCGCGTGGCGATGGGGAAGATGATCCCCCTTTTCCAAGGTGAAAAGCACTCCAGGAGTTTTGGCTGGTGGTGAAAGATTTCCTGATGAATCCACAGGGATAACATGGGACTGTTCCAACACTGAGTACTCACAACACCTCTTCAGCATTTACAGGGGGTGACAGCACACACTCCCTCCTTGACATCAGCCCCGTGGCAAGGCGAGCAGCGGGTCCTACCGCATGAGGGTTTAAACATCGCCCGTTTCAAAGAAGCAGCTGCTGGAAATGGGCTTTTTAATGAGATGTGGGTGGCCCCAGTGGCAGGTCAGAAAGCTTTCCACCTTACCAGGTCCTCACAGAACTGCTCATCCTGGGTTTCAAAGGGACCAAGCAGCAGGAGTGCAGCTGCGCTGCTTAAAGCCTCAAAATCGAACTCCCAAAGCCTGGTTCCACATCCACTAAGCCAGCCAGGCAGCAGAATGAAGTCTGGATTATAAAGATCTGTCAGCTAGATGAGGATTTTGCTGGGGAAGCACAGGAAAAGGCTCCAGGAGGAAGCCCCATTAACACACCGCTCCCGCGACATGCCAGCGTGATTCCCACACCACAACTGGGAACGCTCCAGCTCAGCAGGGAGCAGCAGAGGCTGGTGATGGACACAGAGAGGAAAGCAACAGATCTAGTGGCAGAAAAGAGCAACAGCCCCAAGAAGGAGCTTTGGGAAGATGTATCAGGAGCTGGCAAGAGAAGAAAGGGCAGACTTGTGAGCGCTTGCCTGGTGGAGAAGGGGCAAGCCCCTGAAAGACACCTGCTGCCAGCACCACCCTGCTCAGTGGAAAGAGCAGCTCTTTGCAGTTTTCTCTGGGCTTAGAACGTGGAAAAGAGAATCTCTGCTGGTGACAAATGGGAACAAAGGTGGCTTTTGCAAACATAAACTCCTCACCAAGGGGTTTTTAGACAAATGGCATCGTGAACTCACTGAAATGATGTTACACTTTGAAATACCACAAACAGGAAAGAATCCTAAGGAAAAAGTGCAGAATAATTTTATTGTTGATTTTTTTTATAGCACAAACGTTAAAATATAACCCAGCTCTGGAAATGTGGCTTTGGATTAGATACACATGATTGCTATGCTGTGTCTGCTGTAAAGCACTGAGTACTTTATGAGCAAATCAAGCTTTGCAGGGACAGGACACTCATGCTCTGGGTCAAGGCCATGGAACTGGAGACAATTCCTGAGGAACAGCTTCTCCACCACCAAACAGCGACAAGGCGAATGGTCCTTTAAAGCCTGGTGACCTCAGCCATGAAGCCTACACTCAGTAGTGACTACACAGGACTAAGGAGAGGGGAAGGAGTAGAGAAAGTGAGATGTACATCATGTTTCAGAGAGATTCACTTGGCTGCCTCAGAATGAGAAGAAAGTGGAGCTGCTTTGGTTCACCCTAATGAATGTCTAAATTTAGATTGCAGACAAAGTTCCAGCTGAACTGATTCACCTACACAACAGTGGAGGGTTGGAAGGAGAGAGAGGGAGAAAGAGGAAAAAGGAGTGAAAAAACCCCAGCTCCCTTCAACAATTACATCCAGATATCAGAGGTACAGTCTCCACCAGGGTAACGAATCTCATGAGCTAGGACAGGCCCATCAGGTTCCTTCCCAAAATCCACTAGGAAGTTTTTATTCACTTTCAATCCACCTCTTTCAGTATCCACATCAATCTGCAGCATAACAGAGCCTTCCCTGGAAAAGGGACAAGAAAACAGAGAGTGGGAAAAGGATTTGTGTTTGTTGCTCTTCTGTGTTCAGGCAGGATTTGTCTCTGCTCAACACCAGATGGACAGAACACTGGGCTTAACTTGGGGCTCAGCAGGGCATGGGAAGTGAATCACATTTTCTCAGTGAAACTGCAACCCCAAATTACCAAGGAACAAGTGAAAACGAGTAGCTGCTGCTGAGGAAGGAACGGGCGAGCTGCACCATGCCCTCCCGTGGCCACCGGGAAGATCAGTTCCTTCCTCCAAGCAAAGACCAGAAAGCCACGGTGACAGGCACAGGCAGCTCTAGGGATTGCAGGCGGTGGGTTCGTGGTCCCTGGTTACCCCCATTCTACACCCATCCTCATTTACCAAAGTTTTCCTTACTTGATAAGGTCTGGGTAGAACTGCTTGTCCCATCCGCTGTAGAGGGAGCTGGTGACATACAACCTCTTCCCATCCAAGCTGAGCTGAATCATCTGAGGTCCACCTGGCACCTTCTTCCCCTACAATTGTAAGAGAGAACAAGGTGCTCCAGACATGCTGAGGTTGATCAAAAGAAAAGCAAGAGCAAGGAGAAACAAAACAGCACAGCAGTGCTGCTACTCTCAGGACCATCCAGCACTCATAAAAATCCTTGACACAGGACGGCCAAGCTCCCTACTCTGGGGACAGAACAGTTTTTACTGGGAGCCTGATTCCTTCCTGAAACTTCCTGAAACTGCCTTTGGTAGCTGATGAGTTTAACTGTGACCATGCCTGGTTCCTGCACGTCCCAGGAGACTTTCCACAGCTCGCTGCCTTGCCAGTGATAACAGCAACGCATGATGCTAATGACAAGAGATAATTAATAACCACACACAGACCCTCACTGCAGCATGAGCTGGTTCAGTGCTGGTTTAGTGCTTCAACCACCAGTTCCTGGAAGCGAACCAGCAGCAGTGATGGCAGTGTGATGGCCACACACTGCATTAGCTATACATTAGCTGGCTACCAACAGCAGGGACAATGTAATTACACGGGCTTCCTTCAGTTGAACAGCTTGTCCGATCCCACCTGGGACACTTACAGGGATTTACCAGCTCCAGTCCCTGCTGAGACGCGATACCCGCCCCGGCTGGATGCCAGGATCTCAACCAGCTCAGGTTTGGCTTTGACTGGGGTGTAGGACTGCAATTAGCAGAGCACTGACAACGTGTGTGTTAAGAAAACTCACTTTGATCACGAACGGCTCCGGCTGACACTGCAATTCCTTGTCCTCCAGGACAGTTACAGGCCCACCTTTTGTGATGCAGCCCCCCAGAAACACCTGTAGCCACGGGAGAACAGGGGTCAGCGACCAAAGCAACACAAAGGAAGAGAGTGCCACTTCTCAGGCAAGAGGAAATTGTTGTTTTCTCCTTTAAAAAAGGAGGAAATAAGGACTGCACCCCATGTGTGTGGCTGGTGCTGGCTCACCTGCCCCACCAGCCTGGGCCTGCGGGTGTCGGAGATGTCGTACTGGCGGATGTCCCCGTGCAGCCAGTTGCTGAAGTACAGGAACCTGTCATCCAGTGAGATGAGGATGTCGGTGATCAGACCTTCAAGAGAACAGTCAGTAGCCAAGTCAGGACCCCACCAGAATTCCAGGCATAGTAGCCCCAGAAAATATTGTTAAGATATCAGCTGAACAAACCCAATTGGCCCTGGAAATCCAGCGCCTGCTCCAAGGAGGTTCAGGCTCTACCAGCATTCCCAGGACCACTCCTGAACACTGTGAGCTCATGCCCAGAGACTTGAACTCCCAGGAAGAAACCCTGAGCCCTGGGCAGCGTGGGAGCAGAGCTCCGGCAAGCAGGATCCCACTTGTTGGCTCCCCAGCTGAGCTAATTCAGTTCCATGGGAAGTGTTATGGAAAGAACCCAAACTGAAATGTAGAGTTTTACAGGGGAAGAGTTTGCTGTTCAAGGAGAAGATTTTCTAAAGAGCTGTGCTGTATCAGGGAAGTGGAGAGGAGAACACCCCATTTCCTTCCCAAATGTGCTGACACTAACCTGGCATGTCAGGGAGAAGCCAGCCTTGCACCTTCTTGCTGGGTACTTCGATGACCTTCTCTGCTGCCCAGTCTCCTTTCTGCAGAGGGCACAGGAAAGAACATGGCATGGCCAGGCTGCTGAGGATTTGTGTGCTGGGCATCAGCAATATTCCAAACACCTTCCAACCACAAAGCTGAAGGACTATGCACCAGCTTCTGGAAGCCAGAGCCCTGGCTTTGTAATGCAGGTCTGCTGTACAGTGCTATAGCCTGGGTGGAGTTAACCAGAGCTCTGCTATTTCCTAAGGGATTTCTGAAACAAGAAAGCTTCTTGTTTCAGAAACTTTCTGAAGCTTTCAGAAGCTTTCTGAAACAAGAAAGCTTCTGGCTCTTATTCCATACCTCAGTCTTGTAGAAGCGATGCACCGCCCCGTTCAGCGCACACCCAACAAACCCTTCTGCAGCATCTGGATTGTGGAGGAACCGAATTTCCAGAGGGATGGAGCCTTTCCCCAGGTCAACTGCCTGAAGGTAGGTGTGAGTGCTCCAGTCCCACACGTTAATGCGCTGGCCGTAATGCCCTAGTGGATCAGATCAGACAGAAATGAGCCCAGGAGACCGAAGATTTAACCCAGAATCCCCTTTTTTTGAGACCTTAAGCACTCCCTCACCTTTCTCTACATCAGCTGGGTTAAACCCATCTGCCAAGACTTTTGGGACTCCCCATTCAGTGCTCATCAGGACGTTGTGTCGTGGCTGATACCAGAAGTCATAGCCCAGGGAAGGGACCTTCTCCCCTTTCTCCCAGTTTCCTTTCACTTCAAAGGTCTCTCCATCCAGCAAAATAAAGCCACCTGACACATAAAACCCAAAGCAAGTTGTTTGAAGACACTCACACAGATTCACAGCTTTCAAGAAGATAAGAGTTATGTGCACAACAGACCCCTAAGCTCCTACAAATCCTTCCAGCTTTGCAGCCTGTACTTTGGGAGCAGGATGCCTCTCCACCACCCATACTTTTCCAGAGTAAGGAAGGGGATTAATACCTTTTCCATTGCCAGAAGGGTCTCCCAAACAGCTGATCAAGATGTCACCACTGCCCAGACAGTGAGAGGTGTGAGGATTAGCCACGTTCCCCTTCCAGAACAGCTCCACTGGCTCCACAACCTAAAAGCAGCAGACATTTAGCCACAGACAGCTTCCCTGGGATCACCATGGAATACCAGCTCCACCCCAAGGCTTAAGGCTTCAAAGCCTGAGGAAGGAGTGGGAATGGTGTCTGGGGGTGTGTGTGTGTGGTGGGATTGTTTCTTCCCCTACTTTCTTTTTCCAGCACCTGCCACCTCCTCCTTCTGCTCTGGCCAGTGATTCAGAACCCTCCAGGGCATTTATTTGTGCTTCTCAAACCACAAACAAGAGTGGAGTACTCAGGATCTGGGTAACTCCCACCCCAGTGAGGCACTGGCAGCTGCATTTGTTTCCATTACTATGAATAGCAGAAACAGCCCTTGTGAGCATTCAGACCTCGGCTCCCACCAGAGTACCAGCAATGCACAGGGGGGGAAAGTCTTTGAAGCTTGACAGAGACTCACTTGGAAACCAAATTCACTGTACAGGAGGAGACTTTGGGGGTGGAATTCGACCTCACCACTGAAAAGCACAATCTGTCTGAAGGTGTCAGGTGGGATTTGCCTTGTGGTCACAGAATCACAAGGTTGGAAAAGACCTTTGAAGATCATCAAGTCCAACCACTCCCATCCTAAGCTAAACCATATCCCTAAGTACCTCATCAACCCTTTTCTTAACCACATAATCCTGTGGTCAAAACCAATAATGCAGCATGCAACCACTTTGGCTGCAATGTGTACTGCAGAGGCAGGTGGGATTCTGGTGCTTCCTGGTTTTCCAGTGTCTGACACCACATTTACTCATATTTCTCCAGTGCAAGAGTTCTGGGTGTATTTTATTAATAAACTGGGGGAGTTTCACAACTCTCACCAGTTCCAAATACTTGACAAAAGCTTCCAGAACCATTCCAACTCTCCTCCTATTCTAATTTGAAGTTAGAATCCACAAGATCACCACCTCTTGGTTGAAACATCAGGAAGAAAGCCCCAGCTTCACGTCATCCACACGCACCTTGTGGATTCGAGGCGCTCGCAGGTCTGTTCCCACATCCACCACGTAGACACGTGAGGAGATGAGACTTGGGAGAATCAGGCGGTTTCTTCTCTTTGTGGCATCCCCAAAGCAGCTGCTGCAGGCATTCCACCCTGAATGGTGCAGCTCATCCCTCAGGTTGGGCATGGGCAGGCGGTGGATCACCTGCCAAGTCAAAGCCAGGCATAAGATTCAGTCTGGTATGGTTATTTCCCCCCCCCAGGCAAAGAAATGGGTCTTTCTGTCAAAGCCTAAATTAATAAAGAGCAGAAGGAACCTGCTGTTTGTTATTCAGGGGCTGAGATGGGCTGAGCTGTGAAGTGGGAGGAGGAAGATGGACATTGCAGTTGCACAACACTGTGGAGTGCTGTACCCTAGTAAAGTAATCCAAAGCTTTAAAAGAGCCTCTCTAACTAAGGAGATGTGGAATGATGGTCTGGAAAACTAGAGCAAAACCATCACTTGTCCATGTGCTGCAAGTGTCCAGGGCTGACTGGAGCCAGCTGACATGGGAATTTGCACTCTTGCCTCTGATTTTTACTTTTCCACTGTAAGAAAAGTTGAAAGATTAGGCTGAGTTTTGTCAGAGTTCTCAGAGACCTGTTTCCTCCACTCCCCTGCAGTAAAACCCTAAGCAGCAGCTATAAAAAAAAAGAGAACAAATTGTGAAAACCTTTGTTGTCAAACCAGATTCTCTGCCTCTTACACACACAGAGACCAGAGTCCAAAGTATCCTCTGCAATTTGAGTCGCACAGCACTGCTGTTCAGTGCACACTCTCTGCAGCAACAACCTGAGCAGCTTCAGGACACTCTCACCAGTGTTTTGGGTCAGGTATGTGGGCAGCCACCTACCCACAGCCTTCCACCTATGAATTCAATGGACTGGATGTATAGTATTATGATGCCTACTGTGTGCAGAGCTTCCCAGGGCACTGGACATGCTACCTCATCCTGAGGCAACACCACCTTCCAGAGCTTTAATCCTCAGGCTCAGTATCAATCAGTAATGGTGTTACTACAGGAACTATGAAATCCCAAGCACAAAAGGGCTCTGAAAGCATTTTAACTCTACCAAGGTAAGTGTTAGCTGTGAGTAAGCCTGTGAGAAGAATGGCAGAGGATGTGATTCGCTCTCAACACAAACATCTCCTTGAGAAGGATTTGGAGAAAAGAGGAGGAAACAGAGTCAGACACAGGGCAGGGGTGAAGGGCTGCACTAGACCCAACCTGGGGAAGGGTCACAAACCAGGTGAGGGGCTGGAACCAGAGAATGTGAACACAAAGATTCACCAGGGAGCAGCAGGTTCTACACACAGGTACCTGACAGTAGTGTGGAGACTGGGGGTCAACATCCACCGTGGCCAGGTAGTCTGGCTTCTCTCTCCCAGTGTTCCTGTAGATACAGGGCAGGTACACGATCTCCTCCCGGGGCCCTTTCGAGGCAGAACTCTTGTTTAATGCATCAAAAAGGAGCTGTTTTTACCAAAAAGCTGTTGCTCACTTTCAATCTTCTCTGGATTTAACCTCTCCACCGCAAACGGTGCTTCTTCCTAGGAAGCTGGACCTCAGGACTGCCACTGGCTGGAGAAACACTGGCAGAATATAGTGTGGGAGCCAGAAATGGCCAGGAGAAAGGGCTTATTCAGCTGTGGGGCCTCTCCACTCACCCTCCAACGCTCTGGGGATGCTGCTCTTTCCCTGAGGACGTGCTGGAGACCACCTTCCCACCAGCAAGGCCACATCAAGCCTCTCCTGCCCCCAGTTTCACAAGCAACAACTCCCACTGCCAGGGCCCAGCCTTCAGCCTACCTACACCAAAAGCCTACTTATGGCACTCTATAAAATCTGGGCTTGTAAAATACATCAAAGGGCTCGAGGCAAAGTTCTGACACTATTAAAAGCTACAGAAAATGCCTCAGGGGCTTTAGTGGGGTTTGGGATTTAGCCAGACTCCTCTGGGAAGAGCAGAGCACAACTTCTGTCCAGCTACAAGCAGATGGGAAGCTTGCTGTTAAACTGTCCCATGGGCTGCCCTACAGTCCCCTCTCCTCTTCCCCTTCTCCTGTCCCAGGCAATCATTTGTGTTTAGGGGTGAGTCTGAGGGCAGGCTATAAGGTCACCATGCAAAGCTGCCAAGGAAATGGGGTTTATTTTAGGTTTAACCCTTGCACCCAATATTCTTACAGCAAAGCTCTATTTGGCAGTGTATTAAAGCAGGAGAGTTTGTTGGGTGTTAGCATCCTATAGCTGTGCAAACATCTAAACCTCCTTGGGGCTGGTGCTATGATTTAGCCAACTCATGGGTAACTTGAGTGCTTTGCCCAAAGTTGGGTCCCAAATGAAGTTCTCTTGCTATCTACAGTCTCCTTGGCCTCACTAACTAACGAGCCACTGTCCCAGCCTTCACCTAATGGGAAAACAATCCCCTTTCCAACAGCTTGGGGTTAGAAAAGCCATTATGATACTTGCCTTTCATGGCATCCAGAGGTGTGGCATATCCCGGACCACATGCTCCACATTTAGCTGAGTGGAGGGGAAAAAAAACCACAAAAAGAAGTTATTTCCAACTCTAAATCATCCCAGAGCACACTTCTAAGAGACCAACACCTCTGCATTCAGAGCCTGGCAAGTCTTAGATCCAGTTTCCAAGTTGCTGAGCACCTGTGGGTCACACTGACCCCCCATTGGTACTGAGGTGACCTGAGTTAAGACACCCCTGCTGAGAAGTGAAGGGGAAATCCATTGCACAGAGTTCAGCCTTGCAGTTTTAAAGCACATTCATATGTGACAAGGGTCTGGGATTTAAGAAAATTGTGTTAAATGTTTTAGAGCAAGGTGCTGAATCACTGCCAGATGAGTAGGGAGACAGATTGCCCAATGTGAACAGCCCGTTTTATTGCTGCTGGAAAGCCTCCAGTCCTCCAATCCAATCCCTCCTCCACCTACAACTGCTGAAGAAGCGGTTATTTTTAAGGATTTACAGCCTGGGTAAGAGGTGAGACTGCAGGTGACCAGCCAGGACAAGAGGAAAGGGGATCACAAACCATTCCACCTTCTCTCTGGAAAAACTGGGCTCCCTACCTCTGCTCTCACACCAGCTTTAGAGCTGCCAGACCCCTCCTTGGGCTGGCATTCCTCATGCTCCCCTTCCAGACAGCAACTGCATCACACATCAGACACCTGAGCGGGCAAGCAGTGGGTTTGGGGAGCTGGAAAAGGAATCTGAATGTCCTCTGGAGAAGGGAAGCCTCAGAAGCAGGAGAAAGGGTCCTGTCTAGCTGAAGGCTGGGCTCTGCGTTAGGACAAATGCATCATGTTAAAACAGACTGAGAAGCCAAACTCTTCTGCACTGAGAGACAAACCAAGCCATGCATCTGGGGGCACCCATGAGCACCCCCCAAAACGTGGGTGGGGAGTGGGAACCGCAGCAGTTGGGATCTACAGCTTCTCCAGCTGGAAAGTGTGGTGTCCCCTTCCAAAAAAGTGGCACTCTGGGGATTTCCCAGAACCAAGCCAGATCCTCAGCAAGCAGAAAGCTCCTCACAGCCATGCCCAGAGGTCTCTCCTTGAAGACCCCCTACTCCCAGTTCACCCCACACACACACACTCCCTGGTGCGGAGCTGGATCCTCTCAGAAAGAGTCATTTAGTGCTTTAGGTTTAATTTCACGTCCTCTGTGGAATATTTTTAGTGTGGAAACACAAAACACAAAGTTTGCTTTGTTCTGTTGATGTCAAAACTGTAATTTAAACTTTATTCCAATTTTCCTCAATCACCTAAATTAGCAGGGACTCAGCAGGCACCCGACCGCAGCCCGATTAGCATTGCAAATGTGGCTTTCCACAGATCTCTTTGAGGAAAAAAAAAATAAAAGAAGATCATTTGTGCCAAATTGTTTTCCAGGGAAAACATACAGTGAGATGATGAACGTTCTCTCCTCCTCTTCCTCCTCCCCTGCTTTCCCTCTGATCCCCTCCAAACCCCCTTTCACTCCGAGCACCCGAGGATGCCCGCGGGTGCTGCGAGCCTCCCCGCCTTGCACCATGCCAAGCTCATTTGTGAGTAAGAAATAAGGTTTTTGTCATGAAACCACGATTTGTACCATCTTGTAGCAACATGTTAACAATAATATTGACATTGCTGGGTTAATAATCCACAGTTCAACATGTTAATGCTGCTCATTCCCTTCCAGATCCGTTTCCAGCACCGGGATGCTGCATCCCATACATGTGGGGTGTAAACTCCAGTGAGGACAAAAAGCTCTGAGGTTTTAGTTTAGCAACATATCTCACACCTCTGTAGGCAAACTCCCTCATGGATAGCTTCCCATCCACCAAGCCCACCTCCCTTCCCCATGAAAGCACGTTTCTCTCCTGCCAATGGCTCATACATGACTCCCAGAGCAGACACACTGGGCTTTAACTGCTCCTCACACAGCTCTGGATGGGTGGTGGTGAAGAACTACACATTTCAATTCACCTCAGGGCAAAGAAATCCTGGGAGGTACAGCTTATCCCAGAGGACAACAAACATCTCAAAACATTATCCAAGCAAGAAGGTAGGAAGCTGCTGGATAAAAAGCTTCTGGGAGTAGCTGTTCTTCCCAGAAAACAAAAGGCCAATCTGTTTATCCTGACCTAATCAGGGGGTTAAAAGTTTTTAAGTGATATGCAAAGCCTCTGAGGCAGCTGTGGCACGAGCAAACTGGGCTGAGATTAGCCAGGAGTCACTGGTAGCCCGGATAACAGGGTTTATAGCTTTACAACAACAGGCAATAGCATCATAAAAAAATATCCCACCTGATAACCCAGAGTTGCACAGTAACTTCAGTAACCGCTAACACAGAGGCACTCTTTGATGGCTGAAGTTTAACAGTGTGAAATAAAGGAGCAGGAAAGGCTTTAGTCTCTTTCCCACACACCAGTTTACAGCCACACAACTCCCCAGCCCACTTAACCTGTGGAGGTGCCTAAGCCCCTTTATAGGGGCAGCTTAGGAGGAAATGTGCCAATAAATTAGGCACCTTTGTTAAGAGCCTGAAGTCAGGTGGAGCAAATCTGGGCTAAATGGGGCTTTCTGGAGAGCCTGGGTAAACAGCCAGCCCTCTGAAGGGAAGGGGTGTGTGGGGGTCAAACACCAACACGATGGAAAGGGAAGGTGGGCAAGCCCAGTTTATGGTGTGGCTGTGATAAACTGCTGAAGGACACACAGAGAGATGGGCAAAGGGAACTGTATGTCCCCTGTGCCACCCCTGTGACAAGGCCTGGGCCTCATGGCACAGCAGGGCCAGGACCAGCACATCCCTTCTGGACCCAAGTAACAAGCTATGCAAACAGCCTTTCATGATCTGTTGACTTTCTGAAGAGCAGCCCAAGGCTTGGACCACAACGCTGCCAAGAGGACGCTGTTCCAAACCCTGTGAGCAACCAGTCACCATCACACTACTTTAATGAGCAGTATCTTACTGACTCTTTACACACTGCTGGCAACTTCCTACAGGCTGCCCCTGAACTGTCACTATCACAGGGTAAACACCACAACCACTGGCACACAACGGCACTTCCAGCGGCGTAGATAACCCTCCCCTGGCAGATAAACCAGACCAGACACTTCTGCTGAGTCAGGAGCATCGGTTTGCTCTCTGTAGGAATGTGTTTCCCTGACTACAACAACTTCTTACCCTCGTCTGTGACACGCCAACGGAGCAGATCACGCAGGGATACTACTCACAAAACCACTTCCATGTACTTCAGCCCCTTCCCTCCATTTCCTGCCCAGGTAGCCAGAGATTGGAAGGCTACACAGTGACAGGCTCTATCCCAAAACCACAAGGAAAAAGTGACATTCTGGCCCAAGGTTTCCCCAGGGAATTCCAAAGGGCTGTTCCAGTTCTCAGCAGAGCAGCGAGTCCAAGCGCTGATTTCAGGCTCTAAATGCTGAGGGACAGAGAGAGGCGTTTAATGGCAGCATAAAAGGCATTTACTGGCTGCATTAAAGCTTCTTATTTAAAACCACAGGGGGTCAATAAAGAAGTAAACCTCTTAATAGTCAGAGGAAACGCTGAACTTCAGCCCCGCGTCTCTCCTCACCCGTCCAGCGCGCTAACGAAGCCGCTGGCCCCCCGCTTAACAAGCGTCACAGCGCAGAGCAGGACCCAGAAGCAGCAGATCCCGGCTGGATCCCCGGGCAGGATCTCTTACCCATGTCAGATGGAACCCTCAGGGCTGTGGAGTGGGTGCAGGAGGGAAGACAGCTGCCCCGGCTGGGTTTGGTGAAGTGAAAGCTGCTGGGAGAGGGTCAGATATAGGAGAGGGAAGGGGCGGGCAGGGCTGGGGAGGGAAACTGCCAAGGGGAGGGAAATTGCCAAGGGGAGGATCCTGGGAGGACAGGGCAGAAGTTCAGCTTCCACTTCCCGGGACAGAGTGGAGGGAGCGTTAGAGCTCTGTGTGAGCCCCCGTGCCCCCTGCCCCTGGCTCAGTGCCCTTCACCCTCCTGTGTACAGTCCAGAGCTGTTTGCCTGGGTGTTTTGTACCACCCCTGAGCAGAGAGAGAGCCAGTGTGCTTTCCAACAGCAAAGGGGGAGGGAAGCAATTCTGCTTAAAAACACTTCATTTTGGGCAACGTTTCAAGTTCTGCAGGAGTCGACGCTCGCCAGACTCTCGGTCGTGTCTGGGCTGGCAGGCAGCAGTTTCCTGGCCCTTCAGCCCCCTCAACAAGGCAGCTACACAAACACAACTGGCCCCCTGAAAAGCTTCACAGAATTCCTTTCTTCCAAGAGCGACAGCTCACAGTGGAGATCCCCATCAAACCCTGGTCCTGCCACCCGAAGGCAGCGCAGCTTTTCCCTCCAAGAGGCAATATGCTCAGGCTCCTGTTTGTGGAGAGCTCACAGCTTGGAACCAGCACAGAGCCCCACACACTGATTATTTTTAATACCCCCCCTAACCTTTAAAGCAAGGGTTGTCATCTTGGGAGAGCCCAGCCTTCTACTCCAAGGTGGAGAGTAACAGCCTGACAACAACCAGATGTTTAGAGCAACTGCAAAGGGAAATCTCAGCTGGGATGTGACAGGACAAACAAAGCCAGTGATTAAAAAGACAGACATTTTTATAGCCACAACAGCTTCCTGCAGGGAAATGTCTTGATCCTGGGCCAAATCCCAGAGTCCTGTAGGCTACGGGCCTCTAGCTCTGGTTTTATTAAGACGTTCCTCGAGCAGGCTCCTCCTGCAGCAGCAGGTTATTTGCCTAAGTAATTAGCTCCCATGCAGTAGATAATATTGTCATTCTTTCAGGACCAGTGTTGTTGGCTGCCAGGGAGAGAACTGCTGCGCCTCAGCAGCTTTTTAAGGGAAGGAATCCCCCTGTGCCTTTGGTGCTCAATTAAGCGCTCAAGAATAAAGAGGAGAGACTGGTGTTGGCTGACAGGCTGGGCTGCCACGTGCTTTAGCATCCCTCCAGATTGTCTGGTGGCCTTCAAAAAAGGAAGTGGTCAGGTTTGGGTTACTGCTGCCCTGACCCTGCCAGACTGGTGTGCATTCCAAGGGGAGCCTGGATTGGGATACACACACTCTTGGCCACACAGGTCCAGCCGTTGAGCACCGGTTGCACAGAGGGATGTTGCTTTCCCAGAGGGAAAACATCTATTACCTTTATAAATGTAAGGCTGAGCCAACACCTCCAAGACCATTGGGTCCTCCAGCACCTGGCTGGGCTGCAGCCCAACAGCTTTTCATGAGGAAGGCTCAGAGACCGATCGAGAAGACAACGTCCTCCCTCCCGCTCCAGAAGGTGCTGAAGTGGGGCAGCAGGTTTTTGCCCTGAAAATGGAGATGTCAGGGCTTTTCCCTGATCTTTAGCAAGCTTTCCAAAGACACAAGCAGTGACTGGGACTTGCACTGGGTAGCTGTGTGGTTTGGGATGGCTGGAGTAAATCCTGGCTGCCCATTCCTGCCCTTACACTGTCTGCTGGGCCGTATGGAAACCGTGGGGGACAGGGGAGGGGTATTTCCTACATGTTTAGTTACCACAGAGAAATCCTGGTGAGAAGGGAGAAGTTTGTAGCTGTCAGCTAAGGAAAACTGGTGCTCTGTGTTACACCTTGTAAACATAAATGAGTTGCAAGGTGTTTGAAGAGTTAAATTGAGCACAGAACCAATTAATAAGCATCCTCAGGCAGGGCAGTGCCCCATCTGTACAGAGCACGAAGGGAAAACAGTCAGTGGAGGATTCCCCAAATCCAGACTTCACAGAATCACAGAATCACAGGGGTTGGAAGGGACCTGGAGAGCTCATGGGGTCCAACCCCCCTGCCAGAGCAGCTCCCCAGCTCATATCACACAGGTCGGTGTCCAGACAGGGCTGGAATCTCTCCAGAGATGGAGACTCCACACCCCCTGGGCAGCCTGTCCCAGGGCTCCCTCACCCTCACTGGGGAAAAGTTCTTCCCCAGGTTGGTGCAGAACTCCCTGTGCTCCAACTTGCAGCCATTGCCCCTTGGCCTGTCCCCACAGACACTGAAAAGGGGCTGGCTGATTCCCCCTGCATCCCCTGCTTAAGATACTTATAGACATTAATTAGATCCCCCCTTAGTCTTCTCTTCTCAAGGCTGAACAGCTCCAGCTCACTCAGCCTCTCCTCACAGGGGAGATGCTCCAGCCCCTTCATCATCTTCGTGGCCCTTCTCTGGACTCTCTCCAGGAGATCCCTGTCCTTTTTATCCCAGGGAGCCCAGAACTGGACACAACACTCCAGTGGGGCCTGAGCAGGGCAGAGCAGAGGGGGAGGATCCCCTCCTGTGACCTGCTGCCCACACTCCTCCTGATGCCCCCCAGGATCCCATTGTCTCTCACAGCCCCCAGGGCACACTGCTGGCTCATGGGCACCCTGTCACCCACCAGGACCCCCAGGTCCTTCTCCACAGAGCTCCTCTCCAGCAGGTCACCCCCAGCCTGTACTGAAACCAACAGTTGTTCCTTCCCAGGTGCCAGACTCTCCACTTGCTTTTATTGACCCTCACCTGGTCTCTCCCTGCCCAGCTCTCCAGCCTGTCCAGGTCTCTCTGGATGGCAGCGCAGTGTTCCTGTGTGTCAGCCACTCCTCCCAGCTTTGTACCATGGGTGTACTTGCTGAGGGACTTCTGAGGTACAACGATACACCAGATTTCTGCTTCCTGAGGAGGTGGGGAAAACGCTTTGGGAAGAGCCACGGCCACTTGTTCCAGTGGGTGGCTGAAAAAAACCCCATAAACCAACTTCAAAACTTCACAGGGGGGGTTAAAACCTTGGGCACGTGGCTGTGTGAGAGGGACAGGTCAAGGGGGCACCAGGTGATGTCACATTTCTCACCACCAACACACACTGAGCCCCAGCATTAATTCAGCAGGGAGGGAACTAAGTGCAGAGCCAGTTCTGCAGCCAAAGGGCAAGAGGGCAACATGCTGTAATTAAAGCAACTAATGAATATACCCCAATGAGGGATAAGGCCACTTAACTGAAGTGCTGTGGGTACCCTGGGCAGCTGGATGCTTTGCCATGTGTGTGTGTGTCTGTCTGTCTGGCCCCAGCTGCCTGACTCAGCTCGATCTGCCACTGGAAACAGGAGATGCACGTGACTTCACGGTGTCTTCACGGCGTCTTCACGGCGTTAGCGGCGTTCTTAAAGCTGCTTCTTTCTTTCCAACAGGTTCTAGGGGAGCTTTCTGCTCCCTCAAAGCCTTTACTCATGTTTCTGGGCAGCCCCACGCTCTTTTCTTGAATATTCTGCAGAACTGGGGAAAGTCTGTGCCACCTTGTCCACTCTGAGGGCTGAAATCCGTCCTTCCAAGGAGCTGCTTGGTTATTCTAAGACAGAATCACAGAATCACTAGGTTGGAAAAGACCTTTGAGATCATCAAGTTCAACCATTCCTGAGCATCACCCTGTACGTGCACATACACAGGAGCTTTCTTTTCAGAGCAAGGGTGTTGGGCTCCAGCCTTGCTACCCCTGTGGATTTAGGCACTGCAGGGAATGCTCCCACACTCCCCAACCAGAGAGATTTCCTTCTCTCCTTGCTGGACAGGGCAGAGATGAACACTAACTGGCTGATGGGGACACGATTTAGAGCAGCTGCATTCTCCCTGGCATCACTGTCCTTTGAACCTGGAGTCTGTGGAGCACAGACTGGGTAAAGACAAATCCACCCTGGGGAATCTCTGCAGCTTCTTCTCTAAAGCTTTGCTTTTTACCTCAGGCCTAAGAACCCTTTCGTTCACAGGGAAAGGAGAAGGCAAGTTCAGGATTAGCAGATGAGAATTTTTTTCAGGAGGCAAAGCCATCAGTAGTCATCAGCTGAGAATATGAAACTTCCTTGGTAAATCCTTGTGCTGCTACCGACATCTGAATTCCATTTACAAGCCTCCCATCCCCAGCAACGCTGCTGTGGCTGTTCCCCCTTCATTCAAGGAGAAAAGAATCAAATCACTTTTTATTCTTAACTTCTGCTTCCAGATTATTGGGTTTTTCTTCTGAAAAAACAAGTGAAAATAGCTGTTAGTGCATTAAATAATTAAGAATGACTCCATCCAAGGCAGGGCTGGGAAGCACCATCAGGATACAAGCACATAACTTGCCATAATGATGTTTGTTATTATTATCAGCAGCATAACCACAGAAGAGAACGTGGCCCTTTGTGCTGCGTATGCCTATGATTTATAGGCGACAGATAGACAGTGAAATGAAAACACTCCCCTCCAGCATGAGGTGAAGGAGCCTGGTGCATTGTGTAAACCAGGAAGAACGCCTGGTAACTCCTCAAGACCATCAGAAGGAAATTAATGTGCTTGTTTAACGAACCACAGGGTCATCAATCACGTTGCAGCAACACACGGGAGTCCCAGCGAGGGGGTCCGGTGGGGAAGCACGCTGCTTCCCCCAGCCCCCAGAGTGGTTTAAGAGTAAATAAAAGAACATTTTGAAGAGGTGAATGTCAACAGGGTTGTAAAATGTGCCTTCCTATCCTTGTCCAAGAGGAGTGTTAGTGAACAACATGCATCACCCCTTTGAACCGGGCTGCCTCCCTCACTCGGGCTGCACCCTGTGCAGTGAGAGGCTCTCACTCTCTGTCCCTCATCCCTAGATTATTCACAAGCAGAAGTTCATTGTTAAAGGCACGATGGCAGGAAGAAGTTCATGATTAAAGATCTAAGGCATTGGCAGTTCTGCTGGGGAGAAACGCGGCCGCTGATGACACACGCTGGCTTCACAGCGTGGGGGATGCTGCTGGCACCGACCCAGCCGTGCACTTCAGCCAGCTCAAGCATCCCTGGCCTGGCTGGGATTGCTCACAGATCCTGTGCACACGTGGGGTTAGGTAGAGGCTCAGCACAGCCTGCACATGTGGGTGGACAGCTCCCGGCTGCCCTGCCCTGTCCAGGAAACCTCCACAGATGCTCTGGGGATGTCAATCCTCAGCCTGCCTCACCAAAGCATCCCTGAGGGGAGGGAACCGGGGCCAGCTTCTGGTGGGAGCCTCCCAGAAGGGGCGTAAGCAGTAGAGATTCGGGACAGGTGCATCAAAAAAGGCCTCTTGAGCTCTTTCAGACCTTGGAATTCCCTTTCACAGCGACAGGTCATGTCATTCCTTCGGAGATGCAGCCGTGGGGACACGCTGGAGGGGGTGTGCACGGATGGAGGGTGGGTTCCAGCCCCTGTCACTTCTCCTCGCCTCCTCTGAGGACTCAGAGGTGAAGCAAAAGGGGGTGGGGGGGGGGCTCCACTCTGGCAGGCCCAAGGTTGGGACATCCAGACCTTCTTACAGCCTCAGGAACGCCATGACCGCTACAGCACCGAGTCCTCAGCGCACTGCCAGGCCCTGAGGCGCCGGGGAGTGGGGGGGCGGGGAAGGTTCCAAGAGACCCCAGGAGCGCAGGTAAAACCCCCACCGGCTGCGGGGAGGGGGATTCCGGCCGGAGACGCTTCGCTCGGTGCTGGCGGGACGGGCCCGGCGCCTCAGAGAGATGCCGGGGGGTCCCCCCCCCCCTCACCTCCAGCCCGCCTGAGGAGATGGCGGCGAGGGGCCTCCAGCGGGGGCCGGGGCGGGTCTTGGGGGCGCCCCCGAGGGACCCTCCCTGACCCCGCAGCCAGAGACGGGCCCGGGGGTGAGGATGAGGATGATGCTGGGGAGGGAGGGAAGGAGGAAGGTGGGGGGGGGGGTCCCGGTACCCCCGTCCCGCCCCGTTTGCGCCTCAGACAAACTTCGCTCGGAGGCGGCAGCGGCGGCTTGCGAGGGGGGAGTGACGTCACCGCGCCGCCCGCCAATCCCCGCGCCTTTCCGCGGGCCAGAAGGAAATGACGTCACCGTATCCCTCCGCCGGCCAGGTCCCCTTTTTGTGTGTGTATGTGTGAGTGTGTCTGCGGGCGCCTCACGCGTGTATCCGCCCGCCCGGGCGCTCTTTTCTCTCTCCCCTCAGGGGGGAGGGGAGAAAGCGGGGTGGGGGGGGGCGGGGGAGGGAGAGAGACCCAGGCAGCGCGCGGCGCCGCCCCCCGCGAGAACGTAGCGAGGGAGAGCGGCAACAGGGACCGTCCCTCCTCCTCCTCCTCCTCCCTCCTCCACCACCACCTCCCCCCCCCTCTCCCCGCTCCGCGGCGCGCCCCGGCCCGGGGCCCATGCCACCTGCCCTCCCGCACCGCTCGCCTCGCCCGGGGAGCGGCGGAGCGCGGCGGGGCCGCCTCAGAGCTGAGCGGCGGCGGGAGAGCGCGGCGGCGGTGAGGAAGGTGAGGCGGCGTGAGCCCGTTATGTGAAGGGGAGGGAGGGAGGGGGGAGGGAAGGGGGGGGGGAATGGGGGTGAATGAAGGGGGTGGGGGGGGTGTATTAGCGGCCGTTGGAACCGGTTCGAACCGCCTGGGTCTGGGGGAGAAGAAGGGGGAAGGGGAGGGGGGGAGTGGGGGGGGAGCGGCCGGGCCCGAGCGCGCCGTACACAAAGCGGCGGCGGGAGGAGGGAGAGAGAGAAGAAGAAGAAGAAGGGAGGGAGGGAGGGCTCGGGGCTGCCGAGGCGGGGGACGGGGAGGAGCCGCGGCGGCCGCCGCCGTTCCCGCTGGGCGGCGGAATGCCGCCGCTCACCCGCCCGCCCCGGCGCTGAGGGGAGGCGGAGGGATCCGCGCTCAGACCCCCGCCGGGGGAAGGTTGTGTGTGTGGGGAGGGGGGATACACGACACACACACCGCGGTGAAGCGGTACCGGCAGCTCCCTCCGCTCCCGCCCCCCTCCCCTCCTCTCCTCTCCTCTCCCCTCCCTCCGCCGCACACACAGCACAACCCGGCGCCGAGCGGGGCCTCCCCCCCCCACCCCCCCCCTGCGCCGCCATCCCCGGGGGAGGGGGCGGCCGCCTTTCCCCCCCCCCCCCCCCCCTCCTTCCCCGGCCTGCCTCCCCCTCCTCCCTTTGCCGTGGCTGGTGCTGGGTGGGCGGCCATGTTGGGCACGGGGATTATTTTTCTCTCTCTCTTTTCTTTAGCCGCCACAATGCCCCCGGGGTGGGTTCCGCCTCGGCTGCCCCTTCTCGGGGGGACCTTCACGGGGTGAGGGGACTCCCCCCCCCCCCCCCGCCCCCCGCCCGCCAGCGCTCCCCCTTCACGGAGCCCTTTCTCCTCCCCGCTGCCTGCCCCGCTCTGAGGCCCGGGGAACGGGGCTGGTGGGTCGGCTTGTCCCCTCTGCTCGGCGCCCCTTGTGCTGCCCGCCTCTCCCTCCGGTGTCATCCTCCCCCGGTGACAAGTCCCGGTGGAAGGGGCCGAGTAGGCGTGAAGGGGAAGCCGTTGTTTCCATTTGTTCCTCCTGAGCTGGCAGGCCCGCTCTGTCCCTGTGCCTGCCCCTGACCGAAGCCTTGGATCCCTCACTGCCCTTGGCCTTTCCCCCCCTTCCGACATACCTGCTGGCCTGCCCCATCGCTGGGCCAGCCTTTGAGTTGAGCAGGTCCTTCTGGAGAAGGACTGTGCTCACTGACAGACCCGTGCAGAACACCCCGTGGCTGATTCTTCTGGCTACAGGTACTGAAAACGAGCGGTTCGGTGTTCAGGGTGGGGGGGAAAAGGTGTTTGCCTGGCTCCTCCCAGCGCCTAGGGAACCCCCCCCCCCCATCCTTGGGGTGCTTGCACTGGGGCATCCTTCACTCTGCTCCTTCCCTTGGCTGGGATGCGGCATGAAGCGTGTGTGGAGAGGGAGGAGAGGCACGGAGCCTGCTGCCCAACACCCTCGCGGGGAAACACGCAACACATGACAACACGCACAGCTTTATTTTTATTAACTTGGCAGCAGTTGCAGCTGTCGCCAAGACATACCAAATGGGGCAGGAGCGAGGGATCGGAAGTGGGGGTAGAGGATGGGGAGGGAGGGAGAGGGGGGGGGATCTGTTGCTCCTTTTAGGAAATGCTTCGCAAGGATCTACAAATTGGGTGTCTTTCCCCGCTCTGGTTCTCTGTGTATATTGTCTTATAGAGCTTCAGGTTGCTGCAGTTGTTAATTTTTTACCCTCAGACCTGAAGCCAGGCTTGCTGCATGCACATCTTTGTCTCAGTTGTGTAATTATTATACAGTAAGGCTGCCTGTCCAGAGAGCTGCCTCTCCCATCACCGCTTTAAGCCCTGAGTGCAGGGTTCCGTGAGTGTTGCTTGGGGTTGGTCTTGTGCCTGTGGATATACACAGTTCTGCTGTCTGTGCACAGCAGCATCCCCACAGCCACTTCAACACACAACCTCCAGCCATCCTCGTGCGCGTAGAGACCCTGCAGAAGAACCCCCTTGCAGCAGCGTAGCTGCTGATGCTCCTTGGCCATGGGGAGCTCTGGGGTAGTCACCAGACGTGCCAGAAATCAGGCAGCGCTTTGTTTCCATCGCTCTGCAGTTCAGACTTGAAGGTAGATAACAATCGCTGTAATTGAGTGCATAATAATCTGTTTTAATTAGCTGGCATCGCACACTTCAAAGCCTTTAATAAAACATATAGGGCTCTAAATGATAACACGTGTAGGGAATGTAATGGGCCTTCTGAAGTGACTTCAGGTACCCACTGAAGTCAAGTCAACCACAGCAGGCAGCCCGTGGGACGGAGCTGTTGAACGCCGGCGCTCGGCTTGCGCGGTGTGCCTTTCGCCTTCCCCTCTTCCTTCAGAGGTGTTGCTGGTGATGAGGAGGAATGAAAACACCATCCAGCGTGTATTTTCATCACTCAGATTGTATCAGGTTTGGGCTGTGCCAGTGGGTCATTAAAAGCCACTGGAGAGCATTATCTCTCTTTCAGAGCAGGGTTGCAGCCTGTCTTGACAGTAGAAACCTTTATCATAGGATTGGTGTGGGTGTAGTGTAACCTGGGCAGGGTTCTAGGTCTTGAAAAGTTAAGTTCCTCACACCATGGAGAGGAAGGGAGAGAGTAAGTAACACCCAGCAGCTCTGCCAGGCTGCACCTTCACCTGGGAGGTGTAACGGGGAGACGTGGTCATTGAGAAGGAGGATCTGGACCGGAGCGGTTGGTCACTTCTCTCCTGAAGCCTGCACTGCATCACCTCCTCCAGTTCATATGTGCATCTCAACTACAGACCCTCACTCTCAAGATGTTTAGGTTTTCTTCCCTGGCCTGTCCAGGGGGTGGCTTTGTAGAGAGTGGTGAAGGGAGTGTACGGTGAGTGAGTACTAACAGGTACTTCTGGAAGGGATTGGGGTACTGATGGTGTTGCATCCAGGCTGCAATGACACCTGCAGAGGCAGAGCTAGAGCAACATAAGACCTGCCAGACCCTTGGCAAGAAGGATGAAGACATTTCACCTGCTTGGCGATGGAAATGTCCTCTTCTGGGTTGTAGGCTGGGCACTGCCTGCCCCTGCCTGTGCTCCTGGGTTCGCTGGAGCCAGGATGTGGTTTGCCCTGGGTGGATTTCTTCCTTCCCAGCAAGCCTGCCTGCTGTCCCATGCTGACATCCTTCTGGGAGCTGTTCCAGAGGGTCCCTGTGCAGACACCCCACCACTTGCTCTTCATGTCAGCTCTATCCCTGCCGTGCTGCCCCGTGTAGCATCCTGAGCAAGGGGAAGGACTTGCAGGAGTCGCCCTCTCTGCTAGAACTCGTTAGTCATGGACTTCAGGAAGATGCAAGGCCCATCGTTACGGTTCAGAAGCGGTTTCTTCCTGCTTGGCTCAGCTTCCACACAGTCCCTCATCGCTGAGAGTCGCCTGTTGAGTGTGGGTTCCCCATGGAGTCAGCTGGGACTTTGTTCCTTTGAAAAAGAGAAGGAAAACTAAGAGGTACTGGCGTGTTGGTGAGTGTTAGTGCTTGGACTGTTGGTGAGTGCTAGCGCTTGGACTGTCAGTGCGTGTTCCCTTGGGGTTTACCTTGTACATTCACATGGAGATGCATGTTCTCCTTTGGAAATACCAATAAAGCTTTAGACTGGGACTTGTGGGGGCTTGGTGGTGTTTTGTACGATTGGGATGTCTGGTCTTTAACACAGTGACTCTTCTACCCGTTCTGGGATGGTCAGTGTGAACGTGCTTGTGCCTGGAGCTCCTTCATCCTGCAGCTCCAGGGGAGCCAGAGGTGGGAGCGGAGGCTCCTGGGTCCTGTCCAAACTGCCTGATCCCCACAGGGCTGATGAATTCTACCTCTTTCCATAAAGCACGTGGTGATATTCCTGGCTCTGTAGGTGCCTCTGCCTTGGGTTGTGGTGAGGTTCTGGGCTGTGGTCTTGGTCCCTCCTTGTCTTTCCATCTCCCAGCAGAACTCAGCTCTTTGCTTTACCAAGTCACCTGTGTTCCCTTCTGCCCTGCTCGCGTGCCCGTAGGACTGATTGTGTCACAGATGATTTCACCCAGTAGGCAGAAATGGGGCCACCAGCGGTGCCCTGACAAGGACTGATTTATTTATACTTCTTTTTTTTTTTTTAATTAAAAGCCTTTGAAAGAGAAGCTCCTGTAGCAAGGGCAGCGCAGCCCCATCGTGTGAAGAGCGCTGAGCCGGTCATTAACTTGAAGTCTGTGTGTAGCATGTGTATGTCATCACTCCTCTGCCTCCTGTCACGTAACACCAGGCTGTGACTGAAACTGTAAATACAGAACCACAGCTCTTTGGGGATCCCTCAGGGACACACAGCTGCCTGGCTCTGCAGCTGTCAGGGAGGACCTGCCAGCCACAGGTGCTGGGGGAGGAGGGAGCGCTGGGGACCGGTGCTCTCCCCTCGCATCACCCAGTCGGTGAGCTGGTGGAGGTAGCAGAGCCTTTTGTCTCATTTTGGGGAGAGGCAGCTGCCTGCCTGGTTATTGGGATGGTTTGGAGGATGGGAAGAGCCAGTGATGGCTTAAACCAGAGGACAGAGTTCTGTCCTTTCAGCCTGCTTCTCTCTTGGGAGGATAACACCAGCCTGGAGGGCTGGTACCCGATACCTCTCCCCACGTCAGAGTGACCCATCCATAGATGCAGCCTGGCTTTGGGTTCCCAATTTCAGCTGAAATAAGGGAGAATTTTTTACCTGTGTGTGGTGCAGTGAGGTGGAGGAGAAGAGAAAAGGATTTCTCCTGCTCCTGTGATGTGGTATCAGGGTGTATGCAAATAAACCATCTCTCTGGTTGTGTCCCCCCGGTGATGGTGGTCTCATGGCTCAGAGGGTGCAATGGGGTGGCCTTTGCCACCAGAGTTTAATGGCTGTTGGCTTTTTCCTGTGTGAACCATGTCAAAAACTCAAGGGTCTGTGTCTTGCAGTGGTGCCAGGTACCTGTGGAAGGCCAATAAATACACGTTGGCTCTTCCCCTGAAGGTCCTCTCCCGCTTCCCAGCCAAAGGGAAGAGAAAACACCTTTCCATCTGAAGGGCTTTCTCTTTCCCCTGTGCTTAGAACACTTTGTGATGATGATGATTGGGGTGGGTTTTTTTGTTATCTTTTTTTTTTCTTCTTGGCATCCCTATATTTCCCAACCCCAGCATCTGCCAGCGATGCGCTGAAAAGCTAAATGTAGAGTATTTATCATTGGGATTAATCATTTTATTGAGCAAAGGCTTCTTACATACAAAAATATTCGAGATCAAAGCTTTGAAAAACAAAGCTGTTACATGAGAGAGGAGAGGAGACATTTTCTGAGTGGAGCTGCTCCGAACAGATGAAATACTGTGCTCACAGTGTAAGTTGGTGTCAAAAGAAGCTTGTAGCTACAGTCTCCGCAGCGTTTTGTCTTTGCATCTTCTGAATAATTATGAGCAGTGGGGTGATTTTATTTATTTCTCCTTCCAGCGTGTGCAGAGACTTTCTCTCTAGTTCCTGGGCAGACATATGCCCGTGCTTTAATTAATAGAGCAGGTTATTTATCCCAGCTATTTATAGCCTGCCCATCGCTGCGGCGTTAGGGCACTCTTACTTGTCTGGTAACGTGATTCCAGACAAGCAGTTGCTGTTGGGAGCCTCCCTGGGTCCCCAGCCCACAGGAGCTTTGTCCTAGGAGCTGCACAGGGGTTTGTTTTTTTTTTTTTCTAGATGTTTCTGCAAAGGGTGAGTATTGGAGATGATGAAGATGTGGTTATTGATCAGCTGGGGTGGTTACACGCTCGTGGCCTCGGCTTGTGTCTGGTATCAGCTTTGCTTGGCTTCACTCAGGCCTTGCAATTAAGAAAAGTTGATGTTAATGGGCAGAGGAAATAAATGAAAGGCTCATGGAGTCTTGCTTTCCTCTGGGAGCAGTCCTGTCCTGAACCTGAGCCCAAGCTGCACTCCTGGGGGTCTCTTTTCGTTACCACTGGTGATTCAGAAATGACTTTGGCCCCTTTTTTCTTTTTGCCCCCCTCCCTTTTTATGTTTTAACAGAAGAGGAGGGAGTTTGAGTTGTGCTCAGTGAGGGCTGGGCACCTTGAGCTGTGTTTCTAAGCCACGAAGGGGCTCTGGCAAGCTCCTTCCTTCCCCTGAGCTCCATGTCCCACCTTTGAGAGAAGGTTAATAAACCTTTTCAGGCAGCGCAGGAGCCGGTCACGTCTGTGGTGATGGGTGCTGTGAGGAGCATCAGCTCCCATGCTCCATGCCAGACACTCTGGTGTCTAAGTCTGTATCCTCAGAACACTCTTTAGTTTTTAAAATACAGTAATTCAGTTGTATTTGACCAGTGAGAGACTTGGGCTTGTGCTGTTGGGCTTCTTCAGTCAATTACTTTTCCCCCCCTTGATTTCAAGATGTTTTGCTGATAGACACGTGTTTCTGTGAGAAGTTCCACGGGCCTTTTCACACACCCACTCTGAGCAGCGTTTCTGGGCAGGGATTTGGACGTGTGGAGTTGGGTAATTGGGTTTGAGCTGTGTTTATTAGTGATGTTTGAAGCGTTCAGCGAGGCAGTGAACTGTTCTGGGAGCGTTTTAATTGCTTCCCATAGCAAAACCCTCACCCCCAGCAACTGCAGAACACTTGCTGGTTCCCAGCAGTGCTGAAATACCCAGTGATCCACGTGTAGCTCATGAGTTGGACTCTGCTGTAGAGAAATGGAGCCTCATGTGTCTGTGGTTGGATGTTTTAACACCCTTGCCTCCCAATATCACCCACACTACCTCATCCTGGCCTGTGTTCCCAGGGCATCCAACATGGGATGTGTCACCAGCTCCCTGGGCAGCCTCTTGCTGTGCATCATCTTCATTCCTAGAAGGCTTTTTGCTTTCTAAGTGGGAATCTGCTGTTCCTCAGGTTTGAGCCCTTGGGTTCTCGTTCCCATCGCAGAGACCACTTCCACTTTGCAGTAGTCCCTGTGGTGATCTCTGGCTCGAGCAGCTGGGGTTGTGCTGCCTCTTCTCTGGACTCTGGCTTAGGTCTGCCTGGGAATTAACTCCAGGCAGCATTAGAGCACGCAGAGCACGACCTCCTCACTAGGCAGGAGGAACCCTTTAACGTCCCTTTGCTGATAAGGCACCAGTGGATCCCCTGGCCAGCCTGAGAAGTTCCTGAGAGCACGCTTTTGAGGTTAAAAATTGACTGGAAAGGACTTGGAACAGTGAGGAAAGAAATGATCCCTGCCTGTGAACATCTGTCTCTGCTCAGGGAAACAGGATTCTTTATGCTCCTCTGTGAAATCACGATACTGGATAGTCTTTCTCTGCCAAGGGTGCTTCCTGATAGCTGAACGAGCCCAGGAACACCCTCAGTTTGAGCAGCTTATTTAGGACCATCCCCCCAAATCCCCTGAGGGACTGCAAGAGGTGGTCTCACTGGGACTAAGGAGTTGAGTTGGGCTTGGGGGATGGCTTTGTCATCTTCTAAAGGAAGAGCAAATCCAATTTCATGGAGGCCAACAGTGAGAAATGGTAGAGAAATGTTTTCATGAGTCTGCTGTGGAGATACACAGAGTTGTGAGGTGTGGGCAAGAAGAGTGGTGCAACAGGCTTCCTTTAAACATTACCTTATTCTTCACTGAGTCTTGCTGTGCTTCAGCAGCGTAACGGGGAAGTGAGAATTACTGGTGTTGGTGCAGTTAAGCATAAAACCAGAGTGAGTGTTTGGTGGTAAAACACCCCTCACACGATGGCAGCATCGCGGAACAGCTCTGTGAGGGCTCTTGAGACAAGTACAGGGCAGAGGAATGAGAGTCCAGGAGGGGAAAGCAGCAAACATGTGGCTTTAAAAGAGAGCGCTGGAGCTTGGTGAAGGTCAACAGGTTCTTGGGATTGAGGTTTTTTGAGGCTTTCCTGGCTCAGACCCTTCAGTGTTTCTTCAGACAGGGGTTTGGCTTCATGTTGTGTCTCAGGAAGCCCCAGTGATGGTGCTCCTGCATTTTCCAGCCAGTGTGGCACAGCAGAAAACACCAATGAACAGGTTGTGTCCACAGAACGTGTCCACAATCTGGGCTCTTTCCTCTTGGAAGTCCTCACATGAGGCTGACTTAGACACTGGAGCTCAGAGCAGGTTGAGCACTTGCTTGGCCAGGGTTGCCACTGTTGGGATAAGACACAGCTTAACGATACAAGGCTTACAGTTTAATTGCTCTGTGGTTACTTAATCCAGCTTATATTTTAAAGCTATGTCTCTTCTGATTTTCCAGCAGTGAGCTAATAAATGTTACTCTGCCTTCCAGCCTTCTGCTCATCGCTGTGCTCAGTGGCTCTGCAAACCACAGGCTGTCAGCACGGGAGTTGGATCGTTTTCCTGCCTGTCCCCTGTTAGGAGCTGTTTATTTTGGCCAGTCTGTCTCTGAAGGTTTCTCATCAGAGTTTTATGGCCATCAAATGGTAGCAGGGATGACAAAACACAATCGTTAACAGCCTCCTTTCCCCTCAAATACAATCAAGAAGAGCCAGGTCCCTCCTGGACAGCTTGATTCCTCTTCACTTACCCTACAGAGCTGCCACTTGTTCTGCTCACCAGCCTTTCCAGGGTTGATAGTAGGGGGAAAGAATTGATGCTTTTCTACTCTAACCCAGGTGGGAAACTGAGAAATTGGGGGTTTGTGCTGTCTTGTTTCCCAGAACAACCCTTATCTCCCTTAAAAAAGCAATAGAGGTTGAAGTGAAGTGTAGAAGCAGCCAAGTCCTGGAGTGATGTGAAGCCGGGTCTGGGGGAAACTCCTCACAGCAGCCTGTTGCTTGTTGCTGTGCACGTGGCTGCTGAGCCCACCTCTGTGACAGTAGTGGGAGCTAGGAGGACCTTGGGGCAGCTCTGCCACCTTCTGAGCCCTCCCATGGGACACTTGAGACTCTGGATGGTTGTTAAATCATCCTGGGTTTCCTTCTGGCCGCTCTGAACGTCGAGTGGAGCTCTGAACACATCCAGATGTGTCTGTTGGTGAGGTCTGGCTCAGATGCAGCCCCAGGAGAACGTTCTTGACTCTGGTTGTGGGCAGATCCCTGAAAACTCGTGGGGGGGGGGGGTGTGCAGCAGTGCTCAGGAAGGCAAACAAAGTGAGGAGGGGTGTAAACAGTGGAGCAAAGAGCAGCGCTGGGAACTGCAGCATTAGAGCAGCGTGGCATTAGCAGCAACTGTGGACTTGCCTTTGTTCCTGCTTACAAAGAGGTGATGGAGAGAGAAGTCCTGGGGATTGGTGGCAAAAATAGGAGAGACTTATTCCTGGGGAGAGATGTGAGGGGCTGGGCTTGTCTGCTCTGCCTTCCCTCTAAACAAACAGGGTGATGGTTGTGTGAGTAAAGCAAGTTAGATGGGGTGCTTTATTCCTGAGATGAAGAGTGTATCTGCTTGAGTTGAGAGATGATAACTGTGCATCTAACAGCAGGAAATCCCTTCACTTTTCCCTCTTTGAACTGGTTCCCAGTTGCCTGTCGTGTTCCCTGCTCCAGGGAAGAGCGGGGGGGGGTCTGGGGATACAGGGGTTTGGGGTGAGGGGCTGGCTGAGGTTGGCTCAGGGCTGTTCACACGTTTCTCTGCTCCTTTGAGCTGGGATATTCAATCTCCATCATGTGTGTTGGCAGGAATCCTGGAGTGCTCAAAACCACAAACAGAGCAGAAAACACAGTTCATCCTCCTGTATTTAAAGGGCCTGGAGTTATGAGGGGGGGTTGACTTCTGATATCAGAGCTGTTGGGTTGGCTTTCTTACACAGAAGAGGCAAACCCAGTGCAATTTCAGGTTGAACCTAGTGGTTTTCAGCCCTGACTTCACAGATTGATCTGGAAAGGAAACCTGGCCTATTAAAGTAGGACACAGAGTCAGCTCTGTAACCAGAGAAGTACAAAAGGACCTGAACATGCACAACTCAATTTCATAATTGCTTTGTGTTGGGTTTTGGTTTTTTTTCCTTTGGAACACTGGGAAATACAAACATTGTTCATACTTCTGGCATGAGAATTCAGTGAGGCTTTTGCCACCCAGCAAACCAGAGTTCTTTCCAATAAAGGTTTCTCTTTTCCCTTCTGCAGGATGGCGGACACAGACCTTTTTATGGAATGTGAGGAGGAGGAGCTGGAGCCGTGGCAGAAAATCAGTGATGTGATTGAAGATTCTGTGGTTGAGGATTATAACTCAGTTGATAAAACTGCTACGGGTAATGAACCATTTTAGCCTGGAATTATTCCTGTTCTTGGTGTTCACATTTCAAGGGGACGTCAGGGATTGTTTTTACATCCTGTCCAGTCACTGGGCATATTTAGGAGGTAAAAACCCTGTAACAAACATCAGCTTTTCTAGTTGTGAGTGGAGCTTTTGGGTGCTGGGCAGAGCTGGTGGTGCTGCATGAGGCTGGGTGTCCTGGGAATGAGGAGCTCAGGAGGCAGGGAGCTGATTTTTCTCCAAGAGAGAGAGAGAGTCTTGGCAGGGGTGGCCTGTCTGAGAAATCAGGAGAGTTTGGTGTAGCTCAGCCAAGGTGGTAATCTCTTAAAAGCAGAGAATGGGTAATTTACACAGGTAATGATGCTTTTTCCTCTGCCAAGAGCTTGAGTGTGTGGCAGTGTTGGGTGGTGAGTAACTCCTGATCCTCCTCACAGTTCTGAAGTGAGCAAGGAAGCCGGGTGTTGGCTGGGTGAGTTGTGTTCCCTGCCACTTCCCTTCCACAGCCAAACTGGTGAGATTCAAACTGGTGTATTACTGATGTAACCCATGCCTTGGTGCAATCTGTTGCAGTTGGTTGGTTTGGTTCTTGGGTCAGAGGCTGTCAGTACCCAAGAATGAGGATTTGGGCTTGTGAAAAGCAATAGATGCCAGAGGGAAGGAGTTCTGTCCTTTCAGACCCTGGCTGATCCTTTAATTTGTAGCAGAACCCTGACTGGATAAAGACACAAGGATGGTGCTTTCTGGTGCTTGATGCCAACAGTGAGTTGGGCCATCGCAGGTACCTGCCTGTCTTACACACACTGAACCCTGGTGATGAGCCTTTCACAACAGGGAGTACCTGGAGCAGGGCTAGGACAAGGAGTCCTTTGATTCCCTGTGCCCTTGGTCCTTGCCACACACTTGAGTCTGGTACATAGGAAAGCAGAACTCTTAAGTCATAGGTGTGGCAGAGGGTTTAGGTTGGGCTTTTTTTTGGCCATTTCAATTACCTTTTTCCTGGTCAAGATCCAGCAAAGCACCAGCTCAACATCTGGAATGGAGCTGAGCCTACATCTGGTTGTAGCCCAGGGTGACTGATGATGGTCTGGCACTGCTGGCTGCCACGATCCTAAACTCACCCTCACGTGAGGCTCTGTGGGAGCACTCCTGGTAGCCAGAGCTGCCAGCTCCTCAGCAGTAGCTGTTCACACAACCTATGGCTAAGACACACTGCTTGTGGAAGTGCACTCAGGCCTTGGGAAGGCTTCTGGGTAGCTGGAGGTGAGTGGAATTGGGCTGTCCCTGCTTAGGAACAGGTACACTTCTGCTGCCTGCTCTCACCTGCCTCCTCTGGCCTTCCTGCCTGGGGGGGGGATTTAGGTGGAGCTTACTTTGAGTAGTGCTTAGAGAGTCGAGGTGGAGGGGTGTTTGGGAGGAGACAAAGTGATTCAGCCATGGACAGGTTGGGATGGACACTAAAACTAAGCACGTGGTCCTGGATAAGTTGGGTTTCCCCAGCAGCAGGAGCTGGGTGAGACACGTGGGTGAGTTTGGACAGGGAGTTGTGTCAAGACCTGCAGGGAGAAGCAGCTGGTTTTCCACCATGTGAGAGCAAATCCAGTGTCCTTCTGCATCAGTGGAAACTGCTGTGGGTAGTATTGCCCCCAGGTAAGATACAAACAGAAGGTCCCAACTCCTCAGGGTCACTCTGGTGCACCTACTCACAGGAGTAGGTATGTTCAACCCCTGTGTTGGCTCAGTTCTGAGGTGAATCAGAGCAGTGGTGTGCTTCCTTCAGAGACAGGGTAAGCAGCCTCTCTAACTCAATACACCATATTAAAGTGGGATTGAGGAGCTGGGAAAAGATGCTGAACTCACCTAAAAGTTGTTGCATTGTTCTTAGTAAAATATGACCAGACATAAAAGTAACAAGGAAGATTCTCTGTGTGGTTTGAGACTGGTACCTTTGAGAGTGTCTCAGAAGTACCTTGAACTCCAAATATATTGGCTCTCACTGGGTAACACACTTGTGATGAATATTTCATAGTTTTATGAATGGAAGTAATTTGAGACAGATGTTCCAAAGCAATTACAAGGAATTAATAAAGGCTTGGTGATACCACTCTACTACAATTAGATTAATGGTTTAAAAAAGTGTGGCTGCTAAAAACCAATCTGCTAATAGCATTATGTTTATCAGGAAATTATTTGTGTGCTCATCTGAGGAGTGGAGATGTGCTCCCCAAGGATCTGCTCCTCCAGGAGATTCCCTGAGCCCTGAGAAGGGGTGGGGTTTTGTGGGAATCTCCCCTGGAGAGCCCTGGTCATGTCTGGAGTTGGAAGGGATCGTGCAGGGTTCCACAGTCTGAGAAACTCTCCCCTTTGCTCCTTTCCTTGCTGTTTGCTCATTAGTCTGCAGGGTGAGAGCCACGGAGACTGATCCAGAGCTCCATCACCTGACGTGAAGCAGTGGGGAGGAAGGTTGGAGAGGGGGAGGAACTGTGCTCGTTTTGCCTTCCTCTCTCTCAATCCCCTGCTGCAGAGCCTGATGCTCAGCATTCCCTGTGCTGGAGAGCAGCAGAGGTTTGGGAGGATCTCTGTAGGCTGGCTAGAGCCAGGCTTGTGCTTCCCTGGGTGACTGTGGTGCAGCTCAGAGGTACACAGAACCCTTCTCCTAAGGTTCCTCACAGGCTCCCTTTCCCTCAAGAGCTGGTGGTGTGTTTCTGGACATTAGTCCCTCTGCTGTGTGCTGGAGGAATGGGATTGTAGCTCCTCTGTGCTGCTGCTTTTAACTCAGTTACTGGGAGCTGTTGGGAACGAATCCCTTCTGGTTTTACTCCATGGGTAAAACACAAGAGGGGCAGGGATGTCGCTCACTGTGACCTCAGCTTCCACTTCCCCTAGTCCTGCTGCTTCTGTGTATCTCTTGTAGGATGTCACCTAGTCACCAGTCACTGCTGGGGAGTGCCTGGAGGGGGGAGTGTGGCTTGCTGGGCTGCCTGCTCGTGCAGGGATCACCTGCTGGACTTGGCATCTTCAGCCACCCAGGAGCCACACCGGGTTTGTCCCTTTCCCCTGCTATGGGGTAATGTGTTGGGATCCCCTCCTGCCACACACCCAGGCCTGTGTCAGGAGTGTTTGGGGAATTCCTGAGGTGCTGCTCAGACTGAGAGCTGTTGAGGAAACCCCAGCAGTGAGGGGGGATGTGTTGGTGTGCTGTGGAAGAGAGACAGGAGGGAAACAGCCTTCTCAGCCTCAGGGCACACTCACCTTCTGAACAGTGGAGACCTGGCAGCTGGGTCAGGGGAAGCATTGGACACTGAGTGCTGAGCCTTGTGGTCAGGGCTGTGTGTTTTGGGGGTGTGGGGGGGCTGTGCCTTCCTGGTGTGCTGGAGTGGGATGGGTGCTGTGTGAGGTGGGAGTGCTGCGTGTCCCGGTCGCTGTCACCCTCGCTGAGCAGTGGGTCTTCAAACACTTTGGATGGATGCTGTTAGCTGAGAGGAGCACTTGGGTTTGCTTATCTCAGGAGTGCTTCAGGCTCTGTGGGGGAGTAAATCCTCCTCTTGAGCGTGCTGATGCAGCAGAGGACAGCTTGGCCCATTAGCTTCAGGCCTGGCCCAAGCCAACTCCTTCAGCCCAAAGCGTGGCCTTTCCCCCTTCCCCAGTGCTGTATTCATCAAGCTGCTTCCAGCTCGTGTGACACGACTTGGACTTGCAGGGGAATCCTGTCTGGCTTGAGGCCAGGGAGGATTTTTGAGTGGCAAAGTGCCACAGGGACATCTGTCACCTCTTCGGTCCCTGCAGTCTCTGCTGGCCCAGTGACTGAGGGTCACATCCCAGTTGAAGTTGAGCCTGTGTGTCATGCTCATGAAATGAGCCGTGTCTGGAGTGAGCCCAGCTTCCAGCAATCTGTTCTGTGTGCTCGTGGCTGTCGTCTTGCCTCTTGTTTTACATTAATTAACAAGACTTACAAGCCAGGGCTGAGAGAGCCCCGTTCAACCCATCCCTTCTCCCAGCACTCATTTAGTTGCATGTTGGTTTGGTTGCATGTTGGTTTGGTTTTTTTCCCCCTCTAGGATGTAATTCCCTTCTGAGCAACCCAGGAAACCTCTCCTTTTCCCAAATAACAGCATCTGTGGTGGTAAATGCTGAACTTCCAAGGTTAGCAGTTCAGAAGGCCGTGGGGTCCCTCTCACCAGCAGGCAGAGGGAGAGCACTGGGTAACTGGCAGGGGCACTGGGATGTTGGCCATCCAGGCTCTGCACCTTGGGCAGAGCCTCATCACAGAGGTTCTCAGCAGCTCATCTCTCAGCAACCAGTCAGTAGTAGATCTCCACAGCAAAAATCAGTTGGGGAAGCCCCCCTCTGGGCATGAGGATGGGTCACCGGTGCTGGAGCTGGGTCACCAGCATTGGCAGAGTTGCCTGGAATCAAGTTGCTGCTCTGCAGTGTGCAAGTTACTGTCAAAGGAGCAAATCCTAAAGGAAAAACCAGTGTGAAGGTGCTGAAGCTGGGTGGTTCTCCTGCCCCACAGAGCTCAGGCACAGCTCTCAGCTGACCCATCGTGTCCCGCGGCGCCGCAGTAACCTGGTTGGGTGTAATTAGGTGAACACACTGTTGTACCCAAGGACTTGTGTGAGGTGATCCATGTCCTGTGTGATGTTATGGGTGTTCAGGGGATAAAACTACCCTCTCTCCCACCTTAACTTTGGTCCAGGCAGGTTGTCTCACTCTTGAATCAAAGGATGAGCACCTTGAGCCATTCTAAGATGTTCTGATGGCACAGGCGGTGTGCTCAGTGTGACTTCGGTGTGATCCAGATGTTTCCAGCCTCTCCTGGTGGGGTTCTTTCCCTTATTTTGTTAGTGCTGAAGCCTGTCTTGCCACTGTATGAAGGTGCAGTCCTATGGTCCCTTCCTATCCAGGAATTCAGGTCATTTCAGGATTGCTGTGACCTCCTGGTCCTGCTTGGTTGACGCCCTCAGCAAACTCCAGCGTCCCTGATGGCCTGTGATGGTTGATGCTGTTCAGAATCTGTCAGCAGAGCTCTCCCTCTGGGACAGCTCCTGTGCCAGGGGTCAGAGTGGTTCAGCCTGAGCTTTGCCAGCATCTGCCAAGAGGTGAATTCTTCCCTCCTGGTTAATGAGGCCAGAAAAAACACCTCCTTTAGCTGCTGCGCCCGTGCCAGAGGTGTGTAGGAGCCACACTAACCAGTCTCCGTGGCTGCTCAGGGCAAAGAGGGTTGGATACCTGGTTCTTAGGCAGCTTGGAAGATCCTGGCCTGAAGAGGGATATTAAAGTGATATCTAAAAGGGGTGGAGAGCTGCAGGAGCTCATTCAAAGCGTGCTCTGGCCAGCTCACTCAAACCCTGAAGGGTCCAATTGCTGGGGTGAGCGTGTGTGAGAAGCAGCAGCCTTTTTACCTGCCAGTTGTGACTTTGGCTGTGTCTCTTGTCTGTTGGGGTGTCTCTTCCAGCTGGCAATCCTCTCGTCCAGCAAAGTGGGCAGCCACTAATCCTCACCCAGAACCCGACCTCGGGGCTGGGCACGATGGTGACCCAGCCAGTGCTGCGCCCTGTGCAGATCATGCAGAATGCCAATCACGTCACCAGTTCTCCAGTGACCAGCCAGCCCATCTTCATAACAACCCAGGTGAGTGTCCTCCCTGCTGGGTGACCAGCACACACCATCACTTGCTGTCAGAGACTCTGCTCTGTAAGGAAACAAATCTGGTTGGTGCCTGTTCTGGTGGTTCTCCTGCACCTCAGTGGATGTCACACTTGGAGCTGAGATCTGCTGGGGTTTTGTGCTCTAATTGATGTCGGTTCAGAAGCAGCTTTGTTTGGGAGTAGCATGTGTTCCCAGTCACTTTGCAGCTGGATCTTGCTGGAGGAAATTGGCCCAGTTCCACAGCTCAGCAGGGCCCGTGGAGCCAGCACAGGTCTGACGGGGCTTCACGCTGACTCTCGCCTGTAGCCTCCCCAGTAGGACCTGCTGGGGGGTCTCAAGTACTTAACTCCTCCAGTTTATTTTCCTGGGCAGTGTGCAGGTAATTGCTCAGTGGCTCTGAGCCTGGGGAAGCTCTCTCACAGACTGAGTGTGTCTCTGTACTGGAGCTCCTGCTTCTGTTTTAAAATAAAACACTTCACCATTGTCTTTGCACGTTGCAGCTTCTTCCATCTGGGGAAACTGCCTCAGTAGGGCTTTCTGGTTTGGTAAGGACTGGGAGGAAGATGTCTGTAGGGGTTTTGAGAAGGAGACAGAATTCTGAGTGGAGTCACTCTAGCAGATGTCACACGGTGTGAGGAGGGGGCTGTGCTGTGGGGAAGGTGCTGGCTGAGGACAACCTGCCCTCACAGGTCACTTGCTGTGGAGGTGATAATGCTGTGGGCTTGAGGGGGGGGTTAGCTTGGTTGTCTTTTGAAGGTAGGAAGTGTGGAAGTGCTTGGGATGTGCTGGGAATGGTAACGGTGCTGTCTGACCACAGGGCTTTCCCGTGAGGAACGTGCGGCCTGTGCAAAACACCATGAACCAAGTGGGGATTGTTCTGAACGTACAGCAAGGCCAGACAGTCAGACCCATCACCCTCGTCCCAGGTAAGGACTGAGAGGAGCCTCAGCCACTCTCAGGATCCTTTTTAGAGTGCTGAGGATGAAAAGGAAACGTTTGAAAGCTGTGATTCACCTGCAGAGATGAGGAGGGGGGGTTTAGTGACGGAGCAGGTGAGTTTGTCTGTGCCAGTGGCTCTGGTTCTGCTCGTTGCTCTGCAGTGGAGTGCAGAGGAGGAGACATCCAGCTGGAAGCACAGTCTGCCTCAGAGCTCCATATAGTCCAGCCTCAGCCAACTGAATTGCAGGATCCCAGCCCATGACCACCCCTCTTCCTTCCTTCCAAAACCTCCCTGTGCCACTCCAGTGCTCCCTGGCTGCCTGGAAACCAGCCACAACCTGAGGATGGTCCCTGCTGCTCCATCAGAAAGACCCTGCCTTAGGAAAGGGTATCCGTGCTGGTCACCAGTCACCTTTGACTCTCCCCAGACCGAATCTCCAAAGCCTCATATCCCAATTAGTTGCAACTAATTAGCAACTGTAGGATCACCCTTGCCCAGCCCTAAGGCGCCTTCCCACCATTTCCAGTGGGCCTGGTGATTGGGACTGTCACCCCCATGACAATCAGTGGGATTTATCATGAGCTGCTTGGGACTTTTGGAAAACTCCACTTTTAAAGCTGCAGGTCCCATCCTTGCTCTGTCCATGTTGAGTTTCAGTCTGGTTGGGAAGCGAAGCAAAGGTGCTGAACTCCTAAAGCTTCCACTGAAGTGGCTGGGGGGTGTGGGGAGCGTGGCGGTGTCAGCAGATGGGCTGTGCTGGGTTTACAGCACGAGGAATGGAATTCGATGACTTGACCCACCTTGTTTGTTCCTTTGTTTTTCCCCAAGCCCCAGGTACACAGTTTGTTAAACCAACAGTTGGCGTTCCTCAGGTGTTCTCCCAAATGGCCCAGGTGAGACCAGGTACGCCCATGCCGGTCCGACCCACCACCAACACTTTCACTACGGTCATTCCGGCCACGCTCACCATCAGGAGCACTGTACCACAGTCCCAGGCACAACAGCAAAGTAAGTCCACTCCCAGCACCTCCACAACTCCTACTGCAACGCAGCCAACACCACTTGGACAGTTAACTGTGCAGCAGCCAGGGCAGCCCAGTCAAGCTACTAACCCCAAATTAGGTAAGACTCACCATGGAAAAGCGAGGTCGGTAACCGTGTACCGGCTGGAGGCAGGGCTTGAGCCACAGCTCCTGGCTTCTGGGGTCGCCTCTCTGCAGACCCAACACTCCATCCCTTAACCAACCTGGGAAACGAGGAGAATCTTCCCATCATGTCCAGTTTGGTTTGAAAACGAGCTAGATTTTGTTTCATAGAACGTTCTGAGCCTGTCAGGAGTCCCCAAAAGAAAGTGAAAAGTACTCTGTGTTGATCACTTGTGGTTGGTTAAAGGTGAAGCTGAACAGGTGGTGGACACAAGCAGAACTAACTGTATTGTGCTTTTGTTTCCTGAATGTTTTCTGAGTTCATGAGGGAAGTGGTTGCTCAGGAACAGGGACAGTTTAAAACAGCAAAGCATCCTTCCTCACGCAGCGAGTAGTCAGGGTGGTTTTAGCTTTGAGAGGCCATAACGATCCACAGCTGCCTTTAGAGAAGAAACACAAAGAATCTGTGTGACTCCCAGTGTCCTGGGCTGAGCTCACACTTCAGAGTGTGGTCTGGAAGGTTCAGGAAATGTGCTTTCCCAGTCTTGCCAGCCTGTGTGTCCCTGGACAGGATATCTGCCCCTTGTGTTGAGAGTCCCAAGGAGAAGAGCAGGAGGCAAAGCATGCTGTGTGGGGTGGGATTCACCCAGCAGGTGATCCCTCATGAGTGTTCCCTCACTGCCCTTCCCTTCCAGTGAGCATCGCCAGCTTCGTGACCGTGAAGAGACCTGGAGTCACTGGGGAGAACAGCAACGAGGTGGCGAAGCTGGTGAACACCCTGAACACCATCCCTTCGCTGGGCCAGAGCCCCGGCCCGCTCGTGGTGTCCAACAGCAGCCCTGTGCATGGCTCCCAGAGGTCGAGTATTTCAGAGTCCTCCTCCTCGTCATCATCGTTGAAAGGTACCGTCTGTGGCAGCTGCTGCAGCTCCAGGACTCTGCTGAGAACCCAGGGGTTTGTTTTCTGGGGTAGAATGTAAACATCAACCAGTAACCACTGAGGTGCTGTAGCAGGGACAACCCCTTGAAAAGCTTTCCCATTAACTCCCTCACCATCCATACGTTGCTCTCTCCAGCAGCTGTCCCCTGCTCATGGCTATTTGTACATTCCTGTGCAGTCAAGAGTGGTGGTGGGCGTGCTGCCAGCTGGGAAAGGGGCCTGGAATGTTCCACACCAGGAGCCCATGGGACAAACTCCTTGTTTCACTTCCCCAAAGAAAACACCTTCAGGTTTTTGCCTCTTCCAGGCTAGTTAGTGGTTCTAAGTGCAGCTCTTGAAATGAGCCCTGAGTGTGGCTCCAGAAAGATTGCTGAGGTTTAAGGTGAAGTGGGAGGGTTCTAATCTTCTGTGGTTTTCCTGTTCCAGTCAGCTCCTCTCCTATTCCCACCTTTGACTTGCAAGATGGTGGCAGGAAGGTCTGCCCGAGGTGTGATGCTCAGTTTCGAGTCACTGAAGCTTTAAGAGGACACATGTGTGTAAGTAACACGCCTGAGATGAGCAGTTAATGGGTAATTGGGGGGGGGGGTGCAAAGAGGAGCCCTCTTCCCTCAACTGGGGACTTGTGTGGAAAGGAAGGGTCTGATGGGGAGGAAGGGAGAGGGAAAGGAGAGGCCTTGGGAAGCCGTTCCACAGTGTCCCTCGCTGGGTTAGGCAGGGCAGTTTGATGTCCCAATGCTGCCAGGAGATGTGTTTATTTTCTGGGCTTCCTTAGCAGGAAAGGGTGCAAACAGAGAGTTGGGCATTGGCTCTGCATTGCCCTTCTGCAGAGATCCTCTGTCTTGTCTTAGCACTGGTCAGTCTGTGTCTGGTTAGTGGTGTGTAACGAGCTCTTTGGAGATACAGCCTAACACGTAGGGCTTGGATTTGTTTTCTCCTTTCAGTACTGCTGCCCTGAAATGGTTGAATTTATCAAGAAAAGAAAATCTCTAGAATCTGAACCAAATATTCAGTCTGCAAAGCCTCCTTCTCCAGAAAAAACTACGGCTGTTGCTTCACCACCCTCTTCTACCCCCATCCCTGCACTGTCCCCACCTGCTAAAGCTCCTGAGCCAAGTGAAAACGTAGTTGACTCATCCCAAAGTAAGCTCATTATGTTGGTAGATGATTTCTACTATGGCAGAGACGGTGGCAAAGTGAGCCAGCTACTCAACTTCCCCAAGGTTCCAACTTCCTTCAGGTGTCCACACTGCACCAAGAGGCTAAAGAACAACATACGGTAAGACGAAGGCGACGTGCCCCAGGAGCAGTCTGCAGTGGTCCCAAAGCCTCTGTGGTGGGTTGGCCCTGGCTGGAGGCTGGACAGCCACCCAAGCTGCTCTGTCACTCCCCTTTTCAGCTGGACAGGGGAAAAAATACATATGGAGAGGTTTAGGAGTGGAGATAAGGACAGGGAGAGATCATCCCTCAATCAGCGTCACAGGCAGAACAGACTGGACACAGTGGGCCCCTCTCCCCATGGGCTGCAGGGCCTGCCAGGAGCTTGCTCTAATAGGGGTCACAGCATCTTCCATGTGTGTCCCTTGCTCCAGCCTGGGGACTCTCCTTGGGCTGCAGGTGGGGTGTCTGCTCCCTGTCCTCTTCCCTGGGCTGCAGGGGATACCCACTCCCCCATGGGCTTCTCCACGGGCTGCGGGGGCATCTCTCTCTTCCTTCCACCCCTTCCTGCCCTCGGTGTCTGTGGTTTCTCACATCATCTCACCCCTTCTCTGGGGCACAGAGCAGCTGGCAGCACTTCCTTTTCACTAGTTACCCCAGGGCTCTGTGGACTGTCCTGGTGAGCTCAGCCTTGGTCAGCAGCAGGTCCAGCCCTGAGCCGTCAGCTTTGGCTTGGTCAGAGCTGGGGGAAACTTCTCACTGCTCCTTGCAGAAGCTGCCCCTGTGTTACCCCCTCTGCAGAAGGAAAAACGAGCTGTGAGTGTCAGTCTCTCAGGCCCTGCAGCTTCCCTGTATCGTGGCTTAAGAGCAGAACTGGAGCAGGGAATAGATCTGCCCATGGTCACAGAGCTCAGGCAGGGCAGAAGCTGTAAGGAGGTGGCGTGGTGAGGAGAACTGTGCTGTGTTCTTCAGCAGAGACCTCTCATTGGGTCACAGCAGGAAATAACTCTTGAAGAACAGCTCCCCTAGTCTTTAATTTGTGCCTTTTCCACAGGGAGAGGAGGTGTTTTCACAGCAGCTGGTTCAGACTGATCCACTGTGTTGGCCTGTTGGGATAGGGTGAAGGGCTTTGTCCTCGGTGGTGGGATACCTGGTGGGGTCAGAGGTGCTCAGGGCGAGTAGTACGGCCTCTGTTCCTCACCCTCTGCTTCCCCTGGCCCCAGGGAGTGGGAGGTTGCTGGGCAGGAGAGACTTATGGGAAGAGTGGGAAGGAATCACCATAACGTGGTGATAAACCCTTGGGTGCAGAGTTAAAGGTGTGAAATGCTCAGATTCCTCCTCACACACCTTCCCTTCACCTCTGCCAGGTTCATGAATCACATGAAGCACCACGTTGAGCTGGATCAGCAGAACGGGGAGGTGGATGTCCACACCATCTGCCAGCACTGCTACAGGCAGTTCTCCACTCCCTTCCAGCTCCAGTGTCACCTGGAGAACGTCCACAGTCCCTACGAGTCGACAAGTGAGTGGATTTTGCCCTTGTTGCAGGTTTAAGGGGGTTCCTGTCCTGTGCTCACTGCAGATGTGTGGAGAGCTGGGGGTGTGTCCTGCCTGGGGTTTGTGAGCCAGGAGAAGGAGCCATCTCCATTGTGTTTTAATTAAGTTCTGCTGCTGGGAACGAGCTGCTTTGGGATGTTGTAGGGTGAGTTCTGTCCCCCAGCTGTCCCCTGCTTTTCCTTTGGCAGCAAAGTGCAAGATCTGCGAGTGGGCGTTCGAGAGCGAGCCGATGTTCCTGCAGCACATGAAGGACACTCACAAGCCTGGGGAGATGCCCTATGTCTGCCAGGTATCACCAGTGCCTATGGGGCTGGGCTTTGGAAGTGGGAAACGTGGTGTTTTTAAGGGGGCCAAGCAGGTTGGGCCCTGAAAATGGAGCTGTGGAGCCTGATGCCTCTTTCCAGGTCCAGACTTCTCAAAGTCCAGTGGCTGTTGGGGCAGCTTTGCACTGGTTCCCAGCACCCCAACACTGCATCAGCTTGATGGGTGTTTGTTTGACCCAGTGATGTTCAGAGCCTTGTGCCATAAAGAGAAGTTGTCACTCTGGAGTGGAAGAGCTTGTTGTTTGTGTGACACCTTCTCTTGACACTGTTGCCATGAGATGTGCTCATGTGGATTCTGAGCGTGTCCTCTCCACACACAGACCCTAACACTGCCCCTCCAACAAGAGAAAACAGAGAAGAAACTTGTGAAATAAGTTGAAACAGACACCATTCCTTTTGTTTTCTTGGGTCTGGAGCCTCAATTGTCCCTACTTCCTTTTCATATGAGTAGATCAAGCCTGTTTCTCCAAACTGCTGGAGCACACGCTGCTTGACTTAGAACCTTTTAGCTGGAATGAGCTGGCAGGTTCTCTAGGACCTGATTCCCAAACTCCAGGAATAGGTATCTCTGGGGATCCAGGCGATCTCCATGCTGCAGTGGTGGATGTGAGAGGGATTCCTGTGTCACCTCCCTGCTCCCTCTTCCCTCCTGTGCTGCAGGTCTGTCAGTACCGGTCGTCACTCTACTCCGAGGTGGACAGTCACTTCCGAATGATCCACGAGGACACGCGGCACCTGCTCTGCCCCTACTGCCTCAAGGTCTTCAAGAATGGCAATGCCTTCCAGCAGCACTTCATGAGGCATCAGGTATGGCAGGGGGGCCAGGGACCCTCCTGCTCCCAGGGCTCCCTCTCCCCCAGAACAGGAGCATGACAGCAGAAGGGAACAGGCACACCGTGGCTGGCAGTGGGGCTCTAGCAGTTGCCATGTCTCTCCATAACAAACACACTGTGCACACTGTCACTGCAGAGCTTGCATAGCAGTTGTGCCCAGGTGAAGGGGCTTTGCTCCTTCAGGAGCAGCACAGCTTCTTGTTCCTTAGCAGGAAAAAGGCCTGTTTTGCTGGGCTGTGTGTGCTTCACGTGGTGATTACCCACCAGCAGTGGGCTCTGTGTTCATCTGGGGATTAAATTTGGTTGTCTCCAGGTAATAAGTTGCTAACGCTGTGGTCACAGCATCCTTCCATAGCTCAGTGCTCTCTTTCCACATACATTGGCTCTGCCAGCAGCATCCTGTACGTGGGCAGAGCTGAAGCACTTTGGGAATAGAGAGATGGAGCCCAATCTGCCCCGAAATCCTGTGCTGGCTCTGTAAGCAGCAGAGGCAGCTCCCCAAGGAGCGTTGCCCCACACGCTGTTCTGCTCCTGTGCCTGTGGTTATCCGGGCTGGAGGAGTCTGTTCCGTGGCACTGCTGGGTCTGGGCACCCACAGAGCCTGTTAGTGTCACTAAAACAAACCCACAGCCTAAAACCAGAGTGCCTGAGACACAGGGCTTGGAGGGGAGAGACTCACCTGCCCCAAAAACGGGGCTGCTTTTGGTTTCAGAGAGGGGAGAGGTGTCAGGCTCTGGTTTCTTTCTCCTTTTCCAACCTTTCTGTGCTGTGACTTTGTTTCCCTAAACTGAGTGTGTTTCCTTTGCTTTAGAAGAAGAGTGTTTACCACTGCAACAAGTGCAGGCTCCAGTTCCTTTTTGCCAAGGACAAGATCGAACACAAGCTGCAGCACCACAAAACCTTCCGAAAGCCCAAACAGCTGGAAGGATTGAAACCTGGAACCAAGGTAAGGAACCCAACGGCTGGGCCCAGCCCCTTCTCCTCAGGAAGCACCCACAGGGGCTGAGAGTGGGGCTGAAAGGGGCCCACAGAGGCTCAGCCTTCCCAGCTGGGGTGCTGGGGCACAGCTATTGGGGACAGGCACTTCTGGGGCTCTGCTGGGAAGAATTGTGTCCCCTCCAAATGGAGGGGGCTCAGCTTGGAGGGATGACCCCTGCCCTGGCGTTGAGGAGCTCTGGGTGTCTCTCTCCTCTGCAGGTCACAATCAGGGCGTCTCGGGGCCAGCCGCGGACGGTGCCGATCTCTTCCAGCGACATGTCGCAGGGCACTGGGCAGGAAACCACCCCACTGTCATCTGCTACCGACCCCCAGCCCATCTTCCTGTACCCACCTGTCCAGAGGAGCGTCCAGAAGAGAGCAGTCAAAAAAATGTCAGGATACTTTGCTGAATTTCAAATTAAAAAGATGATTTACTGTGTGTAAGGGAAACGTAGGAGCTTTGCAGCGCCGGGTAACAGGATCCTCAGCACTGGGCAGCTCTGTCCTACCAGTTGCCAAGGAATCTTTATGCTGGGGAAATTGAGCTTCCCAGGGAAGTGTTATGAAGTCAGGTTACCAAAGGCCTCAGGGTGAAACTGCAGAGTACAGGATTAGTGGGTGCCTTTAGAGAACGAGGAAATTTCATCGGCATGGGGGCTTTCTCCTGGTCCCATGTCCTGCTGCCTCAGCTCCAGTTACTTTCATCTTCTTTCACTTATTTATTATCCACTCTCAAATGGCACGATCCTGATGGCAGGAAACAGGAGACACACAGCTGGGCACGGGGTGTCTGAGGAACTTGGGGTGCAGGATGAGAGTAGCTCAACCACAGACTTGTGAAAGTTGGCATGTCGCTCCCCTTTTTGCCCTGCTGATGGTTGTAGCTCCAGAGATGCTGTTCAGGCACTAACAGAAACACCCCTCTTCTCCCCAGGAGTGTCTTGGGGCGACAGACCTGTCTGGAGTGCAGCTTCGAGATCCCCGACTTCCCAAACCACTTCCCCACCTACGTGCACTGCTCGCTGTGTCGCTACAGCACCTGCTGCTCCAGAGCCTATGCCAACCACATGATCAAGTACGTGTGAGGCTTCAACTGCCATGGCTTCAACTGCCTGCCTCAGTGTCCCCACCTGTCCCTGGCTGCTGGGAAATGCCAGCTTGTGAGGCTCTGGACACGGGTGAGGGGTTTAAATGGGGAGAACCCAGCACAGGAGCGACTCCACGCTGTTAAATCTGTGGCTGCTGAGCAAAGCTGGTGTTTGCCAGTGCTCCCTTGTAAAACCCTCACCTAGGATTTAATCATTTAAAGAAGGAAGGAGGGAAAAACAAGCCAGTGCTGTGTTTGGCCTGGTTTTGTAGCTCTTGAAGTGCCTGCAGGAATTCTGGTGTTCTAATAAACTCTCTTGTCTTGCAGCAACCACGTTCCTCGGAAGAGTCCCAAGTACTTGGCTCTGTTTAAGAACTACACTGCCTGGTAATGAGACCTCCTCACCTTGCCTTAGTCACCTGGGGACTGGCTGTGCGTTCCCCTTCTGCTCCCCCCAGTTCTGCTCTTCCTTTTCCTCATCTGCCTCAGAAGCAGCTCTGCTTATGTTGGGGTTTTAATGCCACAGAGGAAAATGGGTTGAACGAGGCACCGCGGTGCCCGAGAGCCCGTTCCCTTCCAGGGGGTTCATGCTTTGGGGTGGGGGTGCAGCCTGTCTGCTGGTGAGGGGGTGCACGTGTTCTCACATCTGATACTCAGCTCCCTTCTCTCTCTCTCTCTGTCTTTCCCCTCCTTTTCCCCCCTTCCTCCTCCTCCCCTTCCAGCGGTGTAAAGCTGTCCTGTTCCTCTTGCCTCTTCGCGACGTCGGAGGGCGATGCCATGGCCAAGCATCTGGTCTTCAACCCGTCCCACGAGTTCAGTAACATTATTTTCCGAGGTGAGAGTTGGAAAAGGAGCAGGAAAGTTGGGGGGTGGAATTAATTCAAGAAACAAGGGATGGGTTCCTAGGCTTCAGGTTCAAAGCTGAGCGGCCAGAAGGCCTTGGGGACCTTCGGGGGCTGCCTGAATGAGCGTCCTTTGTTATGGAGATGGAGGGTTAAGCCTGGAGCCCGGCTGTGCTGTTCTCTGGAGGTCCTGACAGGGACAGACAATGCCAGGCCTGGGGCCGCTCTGCGGCTCAGGACCCATTGTGCCTCCAGCAGCTGCCTTGCTGGGCTTTCAATAGAGCCCAAAACCTCCCTGAATTCCCCCAAAGGCACTGAGCTTTCCTTGCCGGTGGACGTGGGGGTTTGGCCCTTCTCCTCCCAGGATTGTGCTGCCCCATGGAGCAGCCTTGGCTTCTCCAGTGGTTGGGAGGTGCTGGGGGAGGTCGGGGCTCCCACAGAGGGACATTGGCCGTTCCTACAGCGTTTGGGGTGCTCAGGAGTAACGGGCAAGGGGGAGGCTGATCCTCCTCTGGAAGAGCCACTTTGTTTGCACTGACTTTGTGTGTGTTTGGAAGCTACAAACGATGTTCTGTGTTCTCTCCACAGGGCCGACTTGGTTATCCCATTCCAGGTAAACTGCTTGTAAACTGCTCCACCACTGCTGGGTTTGCTGTGCGGGGTTGGGGTCGGGTTTTTCCTTCCTTCATGCTTCCTCAGCAGCTTCCCTGCTTGGGTTTTAAGAGGGTCCTGTGTTCTCTCCCTTCAAGGCACATCCAGCCCCAGGACAAAAGCCTGAAGAACCCCTGTGCTGCCTATTCCCCCAGTAAAGCTGCTACTCTGAAAGCCAAGTCTGTGGTTCCTACGAAAGACAACCTGGAGCCAGAGCTGGCACCGGCCGCCTACGCCAGACCCCTGCTCTGCCAGGAGGAGGAGGAGGAGTGTTTAAACATTGATGCTCGAGAGGACGAGCAGCCGGCGAAGGAGCCGGAACCTGCGAGCAGGAAGGAGCAGCTGTCGGTGAAGAAGCTGCGGGTGGTCCTGTTCGCCCTGTGCTGCAACACCGAGCAGGCGGCCGAGCACTTCAGGAACCCTCCCAGGCGCATCAAGCGCTGGCTCCGGAGGTTCCAGGCTTTCCAAGAGGAGAACTTGGCGTCTCTGTCAGAGGGCAAATACCTCAGCTTGGAGGCTGAAGAGAAACTGGCCGAGTGGGTCCTCACGCAGCGGGAGCAGCAGCTGCCTGTGAACGAGGAGACCCTCTTCCAGAAAGCCACCAAGATCGGCCGGTCCCTCGAAGGCGGCTTCAAGATCTCCTACGAGTGGGCGGTGAGGTTCATGCTGCGGCACAACCTCAGCACGCACACTCGCAGGGCGGTAGCTCACCCCCTCCCCAAGGACGTAGAGGACAACGCCAGCTGCTTCATCGAGTTCGTGCAGCGCCAGATCCACACTCAAGACCTGCCCCTCTCCATGATCGCAGCCATCGATGAGATCTCTCTCTTCCTGGACGTGGAGGTGCTGAGCAGCGACGACAGGAAGGAGAACGCTTTGCAGACGGTGGGGACCGGGGAGCCCTGGTGTGACGTCGTCCTCACCATCCTGGCTGATGGAACCGTCCTCCCAGCGCTGGTCTTCTACAGGGGTCACGTGCAGCAGCCCGCCAACGTGCCGGAATCCATCATGCTGGAGGCGAAGGAGAACGGATACAGCGACGACGAAGTGATGGAGCTGTGGGCGTCCCGCGTGTGGCAGAAGCACACGGAGTGCCAGAACAGCAAGGGCATGCTGGTGCTGGACTGCCACCGAACGCACCTCTCCGAAGAAGTCCTGTCCCTGCTGAGTGCCTCCAGCACCCTGCCCGCCGTGGTCCCCGCCGGCTGCAGCTCCAAAATCCAACCCCTGGATGTTTGTATAAAAAGGACTGTGAAAAACTTCTTGCATAAAAAGTGGAAAGAACAAGCCAAGGAGATGGCGGACTCCACCTGCGACTCGGACATTCTCCTCCAGCTGGTGCTGTGCTGGTTGGCGGAGGTCCTGGAGGTGATCAGTGACTCTCCCGAGCTGGTGCAGCAATCCTTCCTGGTAGCCAGCGTGTTGCCCGGCCCGGATGGCACAGCCAACTCACCCACACGCAACGCCGACATGCAGGAGGAGCTGATCGCCTCCCTGGAGGAGCAGCTGAAGCTGAACGACGAGCAGCAGCCCGAGGCGGCGGCAGCAGCGGCGGCGGCGGCCGAGGCGCAGGATCGGCCCCCGGCCGAGGAGCCCGCGGACCCGGAGCTGCTCCACCAGCTCTTCGAAGGGGAGAGCGAGACTGAGTCGTTTTATGGCTTCGAAGATGCTGACTTGGATCTGATGGAAATCTGAGCACTGATCTGCGCACCGGGATCCAGAAAGAAAGGGGTATTTTTGGAATAAATGTTGGATTGAGACCATTACACTTCCCTGTGGATTTGTGGGTTTAGGAAATTCGTAGGCGCTCACTCAGATAAATAGCCATTTATGCTGTTCATTTATAAGTTTTTTGTGCTCTTTTTTTTTTTTTCTTTTTTTTTTCTTTTTTTTTAAAAAAGGAAAAAAAAAATCACTGTGGTTGGTATTTTCTGAAAATATATTGTGGGTGAATATTTTTGCGTTCTCTTTACCTCACTGTACCATAGTTTTCTGTTTTTATTGTGCAGAAATGTTTTGAATTATACATTGTCAATGTGACCATTTCTAAAGAAAGGAAGAAAAAAAGAAAAACAAACACCCCCCCCCCGATGTAGCTATGAACCAGTATATGAATCTCTTCTGTTGTCTTAACACAGAGTATTTTTTTTTTATTATTATTATTATTTTTTATTTTAACACTTGCCCCCCCCCCTCCCCCCCCCAGAGCTTTAGGTTTCTGTGGAGAACTTTAGCTATGAGTTACTGCTTTAACGTGTGAACCTTCTGTAATGGGCCACTGAGCTGGGGGCGGGGGGTTGGTTTGGGGTTGGTTTTGATGGGGTTTGGTTTGGTTTTTAATAAAAGAGGAGGAGTTTGTTTTGCTTGTGAGATGGGGGGCAGGTGTAGATACAACCAGACATGTTCTGCCTGTTCTCCCCCGCTGTAGTTGGGGTGTTGGGGGCTGACCTGGCAGGGCGTGGGGGTTCCTCTCCTCTGCTGGCTCCTCTCTGCCTCCAGAGAGGTTCTGACTGAGGATGAGGAGGAGGAAGGCAGCCACCTGCCCCTGTCTGGCCCTGCCTGGGCTGTAGGTGGGATCTGAGAACCCCCCTGGCCCCGTTGCTAAACCCGATTCACCCGGTGGCCCCCAGACACACACTACGTTCCTTAGAGCTCCGAGTCCCAGCGACAAACTGTGAGGTGCACAAAAAAAGAAGCCGTTGGGGTTTATTTTTCACTGCCAGCTTCAACTTTTTCTACAGATTTGCATGTTGGAGGGGTTTTTTTAATCGTCTGTAGCACGGGGTTAAGCGGGAAGCGTCCGGCACACGGAGCCCGAAGCACCTGCACCTGCTCTGCTTCCGTCCCCGTTGGCCGCAGGACGCAGGAGGCAGCATGTGCAGGCCTGTAAATGGTTCATCTTTAAACTGTACATAAGTGGAACATTTAATAAAACCAGGGAAATGGATTTATAAACACGTGTTTTTCTTACCAACAGCTGTCTGTGGTAACGCTGGGGAGCAGGAGGGGTGGGCAGCTCAGCACACCCAGCCCCCCCTGTGTGTGACATCAAGCGTGTCCCCCCCCCAGCCCCGGGGTCCCACCTATGGGCATCTCCATGGCTGGAGCCCCAGGGCTGAGCTCCCCAGCTTTGCTGCCCCTGCAGTGAGCTCTGGGCAACATCCTCCCCCTCCCCAGGAAGGTTTTTGGTTGGTTTGTTTGTTTTTTTTTTTAATAAAAGCCTGGAAAAAGGTTAATAAAATTCTCTCTGGAATGTTTCAGTGTTTCTTGTGGGGAGGAGTAACCTGTGTCTGGATTTATTCCCTGTGTGAGGTGAAGAGTGGTGCCATGGGGGATATGCCATTCCAGTTCCCCCTGCAGCAGCGGATCCTGTGGAGCTTCAGCTTTGAGGCTGGAGCTGCTGTAGCCCTGAACAGCCGTGGGATGGGGGAGTTTAAACAGGGAGATAATTTTTTATCTTCATTAACAGTCATCCCTGTTAGAGGAAACAACACTGCACCACAGCGTTGGCAGCTGGGGCAGGCACTGGGCAGTGAGAGCTGCCAGAGCAGCTCACCAGAGAGGAGACAGGACTGTTGGAGCGTGGCAGATGCTGCATCACCTCTCTGGGTGGCGGTTCTGCCCCAGGATGCACCATGGTGCAGCTCCCACTGCCCCAATTTTCCACCCCCAGGAGCCTTTTACCACTGGGCCACGGCTCCTTTTCCCCTACAACAGGCACCTCTGGCCACACACCCCCCTGGAGTGCTGATCCCAGGGTGCTGCCCCAGGAGGTTCCCTCCTCAGAGGGCAAACCTCAGGTCTTGGCCCTGTCCATCTGTCCGACTGCCAGGACAGATGCAGGAGGGGAAGAGGCCCCAGGGCTGCCAGTGGCTGGCGCTGCCTGGAAGCGGCTCTGGAGCGTCCCCACCCCAGGGACAGACACACAGACTCGGCTTTAAGAGGTTTTATTTTCTTACCAAAAGGGGTTGGGGCTGTGAAATAACAGGGATACGGTGCCTACAGAGGGGTCAAAGGGGAGCCAGGGGGCTGGGGCTGCTCCTGGGGCCGCTCCTGGAGATCACTCGAAGCCGCTGCAGGAAGAGATGGTGATACAGTTGGACCGACACCCACCACCCACTCTAAGCTGGGGGGGTTTCCCATCAAGGGGACTGCCAGGGGTCACCATCAGCCCCCAGGAAAAGCTTTGGGGAGAGGGGCCCAGCAGCCCCAGAGCCCAGAGCTGCTCCCACAGCGAAGCAGCCAGCGCTTCCCCCGCTTCCCAGAGCCCTCAGCTGCGGTGGGGACGTTTCCCCACAAGAGCCATACAGGGTCCAGCTCTGTCCCTTCAGGCTTCACCCAGCTGCCAGCACCACACAGACCAGGAGCCCAGAGAGCCCCAGGCCTCACCTGATGAGATGTGCGATGTCCCAGTTGGCTTCCAGCGTCAGCGGCCCCTCCACCTCCACCCCCTTCTCCGTCACGATGGCGATTTCGTACTGCGGAGGGAAAACAGCATCAGGTGTCAGCACAGCCCAGCCTCTGTGTTAAGGGTGAAAAGCCCCTGGGAGCAGCCAGAGCTGACAGCTGCTGTGGAAAGCAGCTTCTTTCTGCAGTAACAGGCTGCAGCTGCTGGATGTTGTATGGTGCAGGGGGGGGAAAGTATCCCTGGATCTAAGGAAACGCTGGAAACGAGCACTGCTCAGCCTCAAACCGCTCTCCTGAGGCTGCAGGACACCAGAGGACACAGAGTTCAGCCTTGCTCAAGGGCCCTGAACGCACCCCAGCGCTGCTCAGTGTTACCACCCCACCTCCTCAGGTCCAAGACCAACCCCAGACCCCGCTGGGCTCTCACCCTGTTGAAGGACCGAGCGTCTCTGTAGTACAGGATCTTCATGCAGCGCTCGATCAAGTCGCGGGCCTCCTCCTTCGTCAGGTTGGGTTTCTTCTCCAACACCTCCCTCATCAGCGGCTGGGAAACACAAAGGAAAACAATAGAAACCCAACAGCTCCACAGCTCAGTCACCCAGCACCACGGTCCCAGAGCCAGAACCTGCTCTACCTGAGCCAGGTACGCGCCGTAACCCGTAGCCAGCGTAGGGGCTTCATAGGCCACGCCGAGCATGTCCACGTAGCCCAGGAAGCTGAAGGGAGAGATGTGTGTGAGTGTCAGGGTGGAAACAGGCTGGGGGGGTGGTTCTGGGGGACTCTTGGGAGCGGGAAGGATGTGTAGTGACCATCCTGTGCCCCACGTCGCTCTCCCTCACCTCTCGCCGTTGTAGCAGCCGCCGATGACGACGGTGTTCCAGAGGGGGTTTATCTTGGACCTCCGGTTGTACATGACCCGCGTGAGCCAGGAGTGGATGGCCTTTGGGCTGTAGCTGTGCCCGTCTCCCAGCAGCTCCTCATCGATCCTGAGGGGAGGCAGAAACCTCTGTCCAGCCCCAGCGAAGTTGGGAACAGCCCCGAGGGGTGCGAAGCCGCCCGCAGCCCCTCGGGGGGCTCAGCAGAGGCGCTGGGATGGGGGAGCAGGGGGAGGATGGAGTGGGGGGGGGGGGGGCCTGGCATGACTTACACCATCTGGTCGATGACCTGCCGCAGGTACTGGAAGTCGGCGTAGTCCCCCGAGGCGCCCAGCACGGTGCTGCCGTTCACCTTCAGGAGGCGGGAGATGCCGCGGAACCGCGCCAGGGACCCGTAGGAGCCCATCGTGTCAGCCGCCACGATCACCCCCCCGGAGAACTTCAGGCCCAGCACGGAGGTACCGGTCACCATCGGGCTCCTGCGGGGGGGGAGGGTCGGGTTGGGTCAGCCCGGCCTGGCCCCAGCCCCCCGCCCGCCCGTCCCCAGGGCCCGCCCTGGCCCCAGCCCGGCCCCAGCCCCCGACCTGGCCCCAGCCCCCAGCCCACCCGTTCCCAGGGCCCGCCCTAGCCCCAGCCCCCCGCCCGGCCCAGCCTGGCCCGGCCCCAGCCCCCAGCCCACCCGTCCCCAGGGCCCGCCCTGGCCCCAGCCCCCGACCTGGCCCCAGCCCCCAGCCCACCCATTCCCAGGGCCCAACCTGGCCCCAGTCCCCCGCCCGGCCCCAGCCCGCCTGGCCCCAGCCCCCCGCCCGCCCGTCCCCAGGGCCCGGCCCGGCCCCAGCCCCTGGCCCACGCGTCCCCAGACCCTGGCCTAGCCCCAGCCCCCCGCCCGGCCCCAGCCCCCCGCCCGGCCACGGCCCCAGCTCCCAGCCCAGCCCCCCGCCCGCCCGGCCCCAGCCCCCGGCCCACCCGTCCCCAGGGCCCGGCCCAGCCTGGCCCCAGTCCCCCGGCCCAGCCCCGGCCCGCCCCGCACTCACAGCGTCCGGGAGAGGGGCAGCAGCCCGGCCGCGGGGCCGGGAGTGGGGCTGAGCCCGCTGGGAACGTAAACCTGACCCGGGGCCGGACCCCCGGCCCAGAACGGCGGCGGCGCCCGCGCTGCCCCGGCCTCCATCTTAGTCACGGTGCCGCCCGCGCTGCGCAGGCGCGACAGAAGTGCGACCGCTCCCGGCCGCCGTAGGAGGAGGCGGCGCTGAGCGGGGCCGGCGCCATGATGTGTGTGGCGGAAACAGCCCGCGCGGGCCCGGGGAGGGATGGGGGGGCGTTTGCCTGCCCTTCCCTGAAGGTCCGGGAGCAGCACGGACCCCTGGGGAGGGTGGCGGGAGCCGGGCTTGTTCCCTCCCCGCTTCGCGGCGCCCCGGGGCCGGGCTCAGAGCGCGAAGGGATCGCTCCTCAGGCCGCGGTTCCCTCCCCAAGATGGCGCCGCTCGGCTGGCGGCACCGGCGCGTCACGTGACCTCCGTCCTGAGGCGGGCGGGGCAGGGGGCGGGGCCTGAATGCTATATATGGGGCGGGGCCTGCCGCGGCGCTGCCCAATGGGCGGGACCGGGGGCGGGGCCTGGTGCGGCGCGGCCCAGTGGGCGGGTCCGGGGGCGGGGCCTGGTGCGGCGCGGCCCAGTGGGCTGGTCCGGGGGCGGGGCCTGGTGCGGCGCTGCCCAATGGGCGGGCCCGGGGGCGGGGCCTGTGCAGAGGTAACAGGTTGCGGTGGGCAGCGGCGGGCGCGGAGCCGGCGCCGGGCGGTGAGTGCGGGGCTGGGGCACGGGGGGACCGGGCGGAGCGGGAGGGGGACGCGCTGCCCCGCCCCTGAGGCACAGCCCGGCCCGGGGCTCCCTCCTGCCCGCGGGGTCCCCGCGCTGCCCGCGCCCCGCTGGCGGCCGTGGGGGGTCCCGGCTGGGTCCCGGTGCGGGGGCTCAGGGGCTCCCGTGCAGCGCCCGGGCAGGGTCCCTGTAGGGTCCCACGTAGGGTGCCTGCAGCATCCCATGGAGCAGCCCATAGCATCCCTTAGAGCATCCCCATAGCGCCCCTGTGGCGACCCATGGAGCACCCGTGGAGCATCCCCTGGAGCATCCCACATAGGGTGCCTACAGCATCCCCTGGAGCACCCCTAGAGCATCCCCTGGAGCATCCCACATAGGGTACCTATAGCATCCCATGGAGCACCCCTAGAGCATCCCCTGGAGCACCCCTGGAGCATCCCACATAGGGTACCTACAGCATCCCCTGGAGCATCCCGGAGAGCACCCCTGTAGCATCCCCTAGAGCACCCCTATAGCATCCCCTAGAGCACCCCCATAGCATCCCACATAGGGTACCTACAGCGTCCCCTGGAGCATCCCAGAGAGCACCCCTATAGTATCCCGTACAGCACCCCCACAGCGTCCCATTGAGCACCCCACAGCATCCCACATAGGGTGCCTGTAGCATCCTCTAGAGCACCCCACAGCGTCCCATGGGGGACCCCACAGCACCCCTCAGGCTCTCCCTACTCTCCGCAGTGCACCCATCACCGCTTCCCCCCGTTACCTCTCCCCGTCCCCCCGGGAGCCGGCGTGGGGGGGGGGGGTTGTGGGGGGGTGAGTTACACCCCAGCGAGGTGGGGGGGGGGGTGGGAAAAGCCTTTCGTGGCCGGAGGGGTGCGGGGGCGATGCGGGGCCGGGGCCCGTCCGGAAACTTTCCTGCGGGGAGCTGCCCTACTTCCCCGGGCTCCCGGCGGTATTTTTAGCAGCCTCTTTAAATGAGAAAGAGAAATGTAGGGCTGGGGTGTCAGCCCCGCTGCCGCCGCGCTCAGCCGCTGCCTCGGGGTCCCCCCGTGCCCCGGGTCCCGCTGCCCCCCCCCGCCCCCACCATGCTCCGGGTCCCGCTGCCCCCCCCCCCCCCACCCCCATGCTCTGGGTCCCGCTGCCCCCCCCCCCCCCCCCGCCCATGCTCCGGGTCTGCTGCCTCCCCCCCCATGCTCTGGGTCTCGGCGACCCCCCCATGCTCTGGGTCCCGCTGCCCCTCCCCCATGCTCTGGGTCTCACTGACCCCCCCCCCCCCATGCTCTGGGTCTCGGCGACCCCCCCATGCTCTGGGTCCTGCTGCCCTCCCCCCCCCCCCCCCCCCCCCCCGCCATGCTCTGGGTCCACTGCTCCCCCTCCCCCTTGCTCTGGGTCCTGCTGACCCCCCCTCCCCCATGCTCTGGGTCTCGGCGACCCCCCCATGCTCCAGGTCCGCTGCCCCCCCCATGCTCTGGGTCCCGCTGACCCACCCCTCCCCCATGCTCTGGGTCCCGCTGACCACCCCCATGCTCCGGGTCTCACCGACCCCTCCCCATGCTCCAGGTCCACTGCCCCCCATGCTCTGGGTCTCGGCGACCCCCCCATGCTCTGGGTCCGCTGCGCGCCCCCCTTGCTCTGGGTCCACTGCCCCCCGCCCCCCATGCTCTGGGTCTCACCAACCCCCCCATGTTCAAGGTCCCGCTGCCCCCCCCCCCCCTCCCCCCCATGCTCTGGGTCTTACCGACCCCCCATGCTCTGGGTCTCCGTGACCCCTCCTGGAGCCCCTCGCCCGCTGCGCCGTGGCTGTGTGACCCACAGCGTCTCCCCCCGGCAGCGTCTCGTTTTGGGGGGCTGGGGGGCAGCTCTGACCCCTTCCCCAGGGTGGTGGTTTCGTGGTTGTCTTCATGTGCCGGTGGTTGTGCTGCCCGAGCCGGCCCTGGGGACCCCGATGCTGGACATGGGGGGTGGAGAGGGGGGGTGTCTTTGGTTGGGGGTGATCCCCACGGGGCTCTACCTCGCTCCCCCCCCCTTCCCTCCCCCATGTCCCCCCGGGATCCCTTTATCCCCAGGAGCCTGTGGATGAAAACAGTTGTGGTTTCGGAGGTGTGACCTGCCTGGGAACCGGCAAACGGGTGGCAAACAGGCGGCAAACGGGCGGTAAACAGGCAGTAAACATGGTCCATGTGGTGGTCACCAGCCCCAGCTCTGCCCTGCCTGTGGTGTGGGGCTGACCCCGGCCTTGGGGGGGTCCGGTTTGGCAAACGGGGCCTGGGGAGAGGCCGGGAACGGGAATTTCCAGTATCTGGGTTGCTGATTAACCCGAGGGCTGGGTGGGAAGGTCCTTATCAGCGCCCTGGGGACGAGGCCCTGCTGGGATGGCCCTTGTCCCCATCGTCCCCCCTCCCTGCCCAACCATGGCCATCCCTCCCCCAGGCCCTGGCGCGGTGCCGGTGCCCTGAGAGCCGCTGTGTTGGGTGACGCAGGTGCCCTGGTTTCGGGTTCCTCTGACCCAGCTCACGTGTTGGGCTGAGGGTTGATGGGGTTGTGGAGAGCAGGAAGAGCCGGTCCCCGGCGGCGCCCGGTGACGGGCAGGGCGAGGGCTCGGCCTGTGCCACCCGCACCCAAACCTGCCCCGGACTTTGGCCCTGGCTGCACAAAACGGGGTGGAACCATCGGCACCGCCGGGCTGGGATTTGGGGGGAAAACTGCCTGGAAACAGCCCAAACCACCCCGGGAGCCAGAACAACCCAGGTGATGGGGGGAGGAAGGAAGGAAGGATGGAATGTCATGCCATGTGTCCCTGCTGGCCCCTTCCCAGCTTTGGGGTACTCTGCTTGGGGGGTGCAGGGACCCGGTGGTCTGTCCTGTGCCGGCGCCTGGCCGGGGTGCCAGCGGTCCAGTTACCGGCTGCCCCTTGGTGGGGGAGGCTCAGCCCCACTGGGCATCTGTGGTGTTTCCCCAGGCAGGTGCTGTGGGTGGGAGTGGGGGGCTGGGGGAGTGGTGGTGACCTGAAGGGTGACCCAGAGGGTGACATGGAGCCCCACTCAGCCCTGCTCCAGGCTCCCAGCTCCCTCCAGCGCCGCTCAGCCCCGCTCTCAGCTCCCAGCTCCCTCCAGCCCCGCTCAGCCCCGCTCCCAGCTCCCAGCTCCCTCCAGCCCCACTCCCAGCTTCCTCCAGTCCCGCTCAGCCCTGCTCCCAGCTCCCTCCAGCCCCGCTCCCAGCTCCCAGCTCCCTCCAGCACCGCTCAGCCCTGTTCTCAGCTCCCAGCTCCCTCCAGCCCCGCTCAGCCCCGCTCTCAGCTCCCAGCTCCCTCCAGCACCGCCTGCAAATTGCAAAACAACTTTCTGGGTTGCGGTGGGCGGCACAAAGGGCTCATTGTACCGCGGTGTGACCGAGCCCAGCTGGCTGCCCGCCATCCCCGGCCGGCAGCGCGATGCCGGAGGTGTGCGGCCGCCACCGGCCAGGGATCCCTCCTGCTGCTTCACCTCCTGCCCACTCCTGCCAGCTCCTTGGCCGGGCACCAGACCCCCGCTGCCCGGTGCTGCCAGCCTGACCTGGCACAGGGTGGGACCCCAGATCTGGTTTGAGCCCTGATGCTCCATTCTTCCCCTTCCCATCCCTTCCCTGCGGGTTCCAGAGCAATACCCCTACCCCAGGCTGTGTCAGGACAGGGCTGGGCGTTGCTCTCCCACCCAGGACCATCCCACTCCAGCCCTGTCCCTGCGAGCTGGAGCCTTTCTAGGAGGAGGGAGTCATTCCTGGGAGGTCACCTGCTTCTTCCCAGCCCCCCCAAACACCCGGCTCCTCCCATTGGGGTCCCCCTAAGCCAGGAGCAAAGCCGGGACCCGGCACTCCCTGGGGAAGAGGGAATCTCCTCTCCCCGGTCCTGCCCTGCACCAGCTGGGTTGGAGCCCAGCGACCACATCCGACCCCCGGGTTGTCACCCCAGGGAGGGGACAGGCAGTGGGGCAGAGCCCCTTTGCTGGTGGCCGTGGTGCTTTGCTCAGCAATGCTGTGCCATGCCATGCTGTGCCATGCCATGCCGTGCCGTGCCACCCATCCAAAGGTCTCCCAAGGCAGGTGCTGCACCCAGTGATGCCAGTTCCCAGCCCAGACCGGTGGGACTGAGCCTCCCTGCACAGGCTCTTCCTCCTCACCGGGCTCTTCCTCCTCACCAGCAACAGGGGCAGAGTCTGGGTTTCACCACCGACTCCGGTTCCGTCTCCTCTGGTGGGTTCCCGCTCCCCATGGCCGGGGGGCTGCGGTGCCCAGTGGGACAGGGCAGGGGGTTCTCTCCAGGGGCTCTGGCTGTGGGCACGGGGCTCAGCGCCTGTTCACAGCCCCTGCTGTGTGTCACTGATCTCGTTAGCTGAGCCCCAGGCAGGGATAACGAGCTCAGGGGCTCTTCCCTCATCCCCTGTGCTGGCTGCTCCGCACTTTCACCGGTGGAATAAGCAACCAGGCTCCTGCCCGCTGCTGCCAGCAGCTCCTGGGCACCGGATCGGGGGGGATGTGGGAGCCCCCAGGGGTTTGGTGGAGAGATGGAGGAGCTGAGTTTGGCTGGGGAGCAGGAGCAGCCGGTGGCAGCAGGGAGCTGGCAGGGCCGGGGCAGGAAACGCCTGGTTCTTCCTGGCACTGCCCGGCACGGCACCTGCCGCTGCCTCCGGCCCATGCTGGAGCCTTCTGGCTGGCTGTGGGGAGCTGGCCCCATGGCAGCGGGCTCGGGGCTGCTGTGGGGCTGGGGGGCAGCCAGGCTGTGCCAGAGATCCGGGCTGGGGTGGCTGGAGTGGCAGAGGGGGCTGGGGTTTGCTGGGTTTGGGGATTTTTGGTGTTCAAGCATCCCTGTGCCTGGCACGGGGACACCCCAGGACTCTCCGGCGTTGCTCCCAGGAGCTGGTTTATTCACAGCAGGGAAAGGAGCTGCTGCTGCTTCCCGAGCTCTGGGGGTTGGGAATGGGATGCCCTGGGCATGCTCTGGGGCTGGGGGCTGCTCTGGGGCTTCTCCACCCCTCACCCACCTCCCCCCGTGCCTGCCCTGGAACCCACCCACCGTCCCCCATCCCTGCCCCTCTCCTGCTGACCAGCGTCACGCCGGGTGCCGAGGGGGAGGGTTACGTCACGCTGCTCCCAATATGTCACTGCTCATCTCTGTCCCCTCCCCACGGGACCAGGCGGCCACCCCGGCCACGGGGGCAGCGGGTGCTGGGGTGATGCTGAGCGATGCCGGAGCTCCGGCGTTCCGCAGGCGCCCGGGAGCTCAACCGCATCGTCTCTGCGTCCCCTCCACGTCACCAGGGTCCTGCCAAGGGCGAGGGGAGGGAGACACGGTGAGGGTCCAGCTGCTGATGCCGTGTGTGGGATTTGGGAGGGGAGGGGTTGATCTCTTTGCCCTCCCCAGCATCCCCCCGGGCGCAGCCGGGCGATGCCGGTGCCGGCACAGAACGCCCCGTCCCCATCCTGTCCCAGGGATGCTGCAGCGCTGGTGCCAGGTGTCCTCTGTGGTGCCAGGTGTCCTCCAGCACTGCCAGACCCTCGCTGGGCACCATCCCCAAGCCGAGGGGTGACTCTGCCCTCTCCCTTCTCCCCCTGCCCCTCCCCAGGACGGCGGAGCTGAGCCCCGGGCATGGAGTGGCCGGCGAGCGCGGCGATGGCGGAGAAGCAGAACCCGGTGGATTACGGCGTCCAGATCCGCTTCATCAACGACCTGCAGGAGCCCCGCAGACCCCCCAAGGCCCGCGGCAAGCCCGGCTCCTACGGCGTGGCCGTGCGGGTCCAGGGCATCGCCGGGCAGCCCTTCGTGGTGCTCAACAGCGGCGAGAAGGGCGGCGACTCCTTCGGGGTGCAGATCAAGAGCGAAGGCTCCTACCCCAACCCCCCAGCCGGCCCCCAGCCCCCCGGCTCCATCAGCTCCGACTCGGACCTGCCGGAAAACCCCTACGCCGGGCGGCAGCGCCGGCACGAGTCCTCCTACAGCACCTCAGATGAGGAGACCAGCGGGGTCACGGCGACGTCCCACCGGGACCCCAAAGCTGCACCGGGCAAGCGGGTGCTGGGCGAGGAGCTGCGGAGGACCCAGTCCCATGGGGATCTGCTGGGTGCTGCGGCGGAGGAGCCCTTTGCCACTGGCGCTCCCCAGGCTGGTGGTGCCCGGCAGCACCGGGCTCTGGCTGGCGGTAGGAGCAGCAGCATGTGGAACGTCGCTCCGGAGCGGAGCAGAGCCACTGGGACCGTGGGTGTGGATCCCTCCTTGGCCACAGCCGGTGATGCCGGTGGCAGCGGTGACGTGGACACCAAACCCCTGTGCTCGGTGGACTCGCTCATCAGCAAGTTCGACGGGCAGGGGCAGCAGCAGCGGGGCCGGGCGGCCCGTCGGCACCGCCTGCCCTCCCAGGAGAGGAAGCGCTCGCAGAGCCTGGACGGCCGCGTCTCCCAGCGCCACGGCCCGGATGCCAGGGAGCCCGGCGGTGCCCCCCGCCCGGCTGGCACCCTTCACCCCCCACCCACCACCGGCAGCCTGAGCCGGCCCAGCGGAGCCGGGGGGATGGAGCTCGGGGGGACGAGGATGCAGAGGACAACCCGGGATGCGGAGGAGCTCGGGACACACAGCAAAGCCCGGGTGGAGCTGCAGGTACTGGGGGGCCCGAGGAGGGGAACTGAGGGGGGACCCAGCGCCCAAGCTGGCTGTGGGGGGTGGTGGGGGGCGGTTTGTGTCCTTCCCGGGGGCTGAAGGGGTTTTGTCCTTCGTGGCAGCTCAAATCCACCCCGGACCTGCTGCGGGACCAGCGAGAGGTCACCCAGCCCAGCGGTGCTGAGCACCCCAAGGAGCTCATCTATGGCATCCTGAAAGAGGGGTGAGCCCCCTGACCCCCCCACCCCTCCCTGAGCCCACATGGGGGGTCCCATAGCCAGCTGGTGCTCAGGATTTTGGGGTGAATGAGCAGCAAAGTGCTGGGGATGTTCCCACACCCCAGGCTCAGCCCTCACCACCCCCCTGCACCCACACTTTCCCCCCCTGATGCTCACAGGAGCAGCGAGAGCGAAATCTCCCTGCGGAGGAAAACTGCCCGGCTGCTGGAGAAGATGCAGGAGCTGGTGGTGAGTCCCTGCTTTGGGGGGTGACACGTCTCCATGTCCCCACAGCCCATCCTGGCACTGTGTCCTGGGGTGCTGGGGGGCTCTGGACTCACTGAGCGATCCTGGGGGATCTTTCCAGGGCCCCTCCAAGGACACGGCGTGTTCCCAGCCGGAGCACAGGGAACTGGCTGGGAAGGTGGAGGAGCTGCAGGAGAAGCTCGATGAGGAGACCAAGGTGAAGGCTGGCAGGAAGGCCAGGGGGTCCCGGGGGGGGGTCCACGCAGGGGGTGACAGTTTGTGTCCCTCCTGCAGCTCCGCCAGAAGCTGGAGCTGAGCAGGGAGCCGGGCAGGGGCAGCGCTGCCCGTGCCATGGAATCCCGGCTGCGGGAGGCCGAGGGGGAGAGCCAGCGCCTGCGGGCAGCCCTGGAGAAGCAAACCCAGGAGCTCCAGAGGCGTCTGCAAGAGTAAGAGCCACTGCCAGGGGCTGGGGATGTCTGTCCGTGCCTGGGACTGTCACCCCCACTGTCCCCATCCCCGTGCCAGGACAGCGTGTCCCCTTCGCCAGCGGGGATGCTCGTGGGCACCGCGGCCCTTCAGGGTGCAGATGTGTTGGGGGTCTGGAGCAGGGGGAGCGGGTCCCTGCCAGGCTCTGACCCCACCCTGTACCCCCCTTGCCAGGCTGAGCGAGGCCAAAGCAGCCAAGGAGCAGGCAGAGACCCGGCTGGGCGACCGTGAGGAGCAGCTGCTGGCGACGCGCCGCGAGCTCGACCGCCTGCGCCAGGGCTCCGGCGCGGCCGCGGACAGCGAAGCCTTGTACAAGGTATGGGGATGGTCATGCCAGGACACGGGCATCCCCGCTCTGTCACCTCGCAGCCACCCAGCCCCACTGTCCCCCAGGAGCTGCTGGAGACCCGGGAGGAGCTGGAGGAGGCCCTGAGCTCCCGGCAGCGGCAGGAGGAGCAGCTGAGGCTGCGGGAGCGGGAGCTGACGGCGCTGAAAGGAGCCCTCAAGGAGGAGGTGGCCAGTCACGACAAGGAGCTCGACCGCGTCCGCCAGCAGTACCAGAGCGACATGGAGCAGCTGCGGCGCAGCATGGAGGACATCTCACAGGTCTGTGGCTGAGGGATGGGGCCGTGCTGGTGAGGGGGAGGGTCGTGTCTCCATGTTGGAGCCCTTGAGTCACCTGTTCAAACAGCCCAGAGCTGGGAAGGGGGGTTGTGCCCAGCGCTGAGCAAGTGGGATCAGAGCATCCCTCTGCCGTGGCGCTCACACAGCCGGGAGATGGAGAGGTGGGGGGCTCCCTGCATCCCTCCCTGGGCTGGTTTGGGGGGCATCACTGGGGCAGGACCTGGGTGTCACCACGAGGACGCGGTTCCGTGGGTGACCACTCATCATGTCTGCCCAGGATCAGGCCACCCTGGAGTCAGAGAAGCAGAAGATGACCACGGTGGTGAGGAACCTGCAGCGGGAGCTGGAGGAGAGCGCGGAGGAGACGGGGCACTGGCGGGACATGTTCCAGAAGAACAAGGACGAGCTCCGCGCCGCCAAGCAGGAGTGAGTGCCCGCGGTGCCTGTGGCTTTCAGGGGGGATCCAGCCACTCACCACCATCCAGCACTGGTTCTCCAGACCCCATTAAAAAGGAGGCAGGAGCTGGGAAGGGGCTGTCCCTCCTCTTCCTCGCCTAGGGAGGAAGGTGATGGTGGAGCTGGGGGTGTCGCTATCCGGGCACGAGGCCGGAGGGATGGGCTTGGCCGCAGCCTCTGGCTGTCTCCAGGCTGCTGCAGGTGAAGCTGGAGCGGGAGGAGTTCGAGGAGGAGCTGCGGGAGCTGCGGGAGCGCTTCGCCGCCGCCCGGGAGGAAGCGGAGCAGGCGCGGAGCAGCGCGGTGGACGCCGGGGAGCTGGAGGCGGTCAGGAAGGTGGGTGATGGAGGCACACGCGGTGATGGGGACAGGATCCAGCACTGAGGGTCCCCAGCTCCATGTCCCCAGCCCTGCGTCCCCAGCCCTGCATCCCCAGCCCTGTGTCCCCAGCCCTGCATATGCAACCAGGGGTCCCCGACCCCGTGTCCCCAACCCTGCATCCCCAGCCCCGTGTCCCCAGCCCCGTGTCCCCAGCCCTGCATCCCTGACCCTGTGTCCCCAGCCCTGCATCCCCAACCCTGCATATCCAACCAGGGGTCCCCAACCCCATGTCCCCAGCCCTGCATATCCAACCAGGGGTCCCCGACCCCGTGTCCCCAGCCCCGTGTCCCCAGCCCCGTGTCCCCAACCCCGTGTCCCCAGCCTTGCATCCCCGACCCCGTGTCCCCAGCCCTGCATTCCCGACTCCACATCCCCAACCCTGTGTCCCCAGCCCCATGTCCCCAACCCTGCATCCCCAGCCCCATGTCCCCAGCCCTGCATCCCCAACCCTGTGTCCCCAGCCCTGCATCCCCGATGCCGTGTCCCCAGCCCGGTGTCCCCAGCCCTGCATCCCCAACCCCGTGTCCCCTCCACACCAGGAGCTGCGGGAGGCGCGGGAAGCGCAGCGGGAGCTGGCCGGGGAGAAGCGGGCGCAGGAGGAGCAGCTGCGGCAGCGGGAGCGGGAGCTGGCGGCGCTGGAGGGCGCCATGCGGGAGGAGGCGTCCAGCCGCGACGGGGAGCTGGAGCGGCACCGCCGGGACCTGCGCCGGCTCCAGGAGGAGCGGGATGAGGCCACCGAGGTGGGCACGGGGACGGGGTGAAGGGCTTTGTGTCCCCCCCTTGCCCAGCCATCCCTAGGGATGTGGGGCTGAGCCCCCCCAGCAAAGGCTGGGCGGCTGGTCCCAGCTCCGCGCGGCGCCGCGGCTGCTTTGCAGGCGAAGGCTGCCCTGGAGAGCGCGCGGGAGGCTTGGGAGCAGGTGAGGAAGACTCTGGAGTCCAGCCTTCAGGAGCTGCAGGAGCAGAACGACGACCTGAGGAGGAAGGTCCTGGGCACGGAGACGCAGCTGAAGGAGTACGAGCGCCTGGGCGAGAACTGGGAGGGCTCCCAGGCGCGGCTCAAGGAGAAGGTCACCAAACTGGAGGTAACTGGGGCTGTGGCTACCCCCTGAGCTGCCCCACGGGCAGGGGAAGGGGCTCTGAAGAGCCCCCTCCTCGCAGGCAGAGCGCAGGCAGACGGAGGAGTCGCTGGGAGAAGCCGTGGAGCGGGAGCAGGAGCTGCTGATGGCCAAGCGGTCGCTGGAGACGCGGCTGGAGGAGGCGCAGCGGAGCCTGGCCCGGCTGACGCAGGAGCACCAGGAGCTGAGCGTGTCCTACCAGGATGAGCAGCGGCAGAAGGAGCAGCTCAAGAGAGCCAAGAGCGAGTTGGAGGAGCAGAAGCGCCTGCTCGACCGCACCACCGACAAGCTGAACAAAGAGGTTGGGGCGCAGGATGCCTACAAACCCTCAGGACCACCCCTAGCTGACCCCCATCCCCACCCCCACCCCTATCCGCCCCCCATCCCCATCCCCACCCCTATCCGGCCCCCATCCCATCCCCATCCCATCCCCACCCTTATCCCCATCCCCTTCCCCTTCCCCATGCCCATCCCCATCCCATCCCTATCCCCATCCCCATCTCCATCCCATCCCCACCCCCATCCCCACCCCTATCCACCCCCCATCCCCTTCCCCATCCCATCCCCACCCCCATCCCCACCCCCATCCCATCCCTATCCCCATCCCCATCCCATCCCCATCCCATCCCATGGGGCATCTTGTGCTGTGACACCCCATCTCCACACCATAGGATGGGTGCTGGGACATCAGGCGTGGCTCTGGTGTCCCCAGAGCCTCCTTGAAACTCCCCCGTACCCCGGGGATGGGTTATCCCCTCCCCTTCCCCACACAGAGCCTGGTGTCACCCAGGCTGTTCCAGCAGCACTCGTGTTCCTGAGCCCCCAGGACAGAGACATCCCCTCCCCCAGCCCCAGGCCCAGGGGGGTCCTGCCCCCACCTCGAGTCCCTTGGGCTCGTCCCCAGCTCCTGAGGGTCTACACTCTGCCATAGCTGGAGCAGATGTCGCTGGAGTCGCAGAGCTCGCTGGCCGCGCTGCGGGAGCAGCTCGAGGACTTCAGGGAGAAGTCGCGGAAGGAGCTCACCGACTCCCAGAAACAAGCCAAGGATCGGGGGGCTGAGGTGGAGAAGATGCAGTTCAGCGTGGGGCGGCTGCAGGATGAGGTACAGGGTCGTGGGACCCCCCTCCCATCGTGTCCCCACCCCAGCCCCGTATCCCTCGGTGGGGCCACATCTCACGTGGGGCTGTGTCTCCCACCGCGGGCTCCAGGTCTCCAGGCTGAAGCAGGCGCTGCAGGACAGCCAGGCTGAGCGGGAGAGCGCGCTGCTGGACAAGGACGTGCTGCTCCAGCGCCTGCACGGCCTCGAGCAGGAGATGGAGACCAAGAAGCGCTCCCAGGACGACCGCTCGCGGCACGCCAAGGCGCTGGAGGTGGGGGAGCCGGCGCTGCGCCCCGAAACCCTGCGCCCCATCCCTGCAGTGCTGGGTGCTGGCAGCAAGGGGCAGAGCTGGCACAGCCACGCTCCGTCCTGCAGCCACGGAGCAGCTCTGGAGCTCCCCAGCCCCACCAGGGGGGATTCACTGTCTCTCATATCAGTGTTTATTCATTGCTGGCTGCGGCTCTGTGGGTTATTTGGCCCCAGCTTCCCCCTTGCTTCCCATTCATGGGGACCCCAGGGCTCTTCAGACCCTTCTGTTCCTGTCTCCTTGCAGGAGAAGTCCAAGCGCCTGGAGGTGGAGCTGGATGAGGAGAGGAGCACGGTGGAGCTGCTGACCGAGAGGGTCAACCGGAGCAGGGACCAGGTAGGGCAGATCCCGGCTCCTCGGGGCACAACGGGCACCGGAGATCAAACCCCCTCCCCGTGCTGAGCCCGCAGCCCTGACCCTCAACCCTCAGGGCTCAGTCACAGCGGCTGAAAAGCTCGTTAATTATGGGGAAATTCAACGAGCTCAGAGTGCCATAGAGAAAGGAGAAGCCCCCTGAGGTGGGGGGGGGAAATGGGGGGATGCAGGAGGCTGGGGAGATGTCTGGCTGCTCGTTCATCCTCTTCCCCTCCCCACGTATCACCTGCAAAGCTGGAGCCGGTGTCGGAGCCTCCCAGGATCCGGCCACTCTGGGTTCCACCGGGGTCAGCGGTTCCTCCCAGCTCCATCCGGCCCCACCGGGACCCGGCGGGTTGGTGGTAGCGGCTCCGACGTCGGGCGCGTTGAACGCGGCACGTTCCGCCTCCGTCAGTGGGTCAATCCCATTCCTGCTCCTGGCTGTGTCCCCCAGTGCCAGGCAGAGCTGGGTCCCCAAATCCCAGTCTAACCAGTTCAAGCCCCCCCAGTGGGAAATTGCAGCCCGTGTCTGGGGTCCAGAACGGTGGCAACTAGTTCAGGAAGGAACCAAAATCCTTTTGGTGTCACCGGTACCGGCCTCGTGCCGTGGGACAGGCAACCGCCTGGCTGTTGGGTGCACCGAGCCTGCCCGTGCTCTGCGACGCCGGGTGCATATTGTGGGGGCCCCGATCTCTGTCTGGGGGGACGTGGCGGGACCAGGGGGTGCTGTGTCCTTGTCCCCAGATCGACCAGCTGCGGGCAGAGCTGCTGCAGGAACGTTCCAGCCGGCAGGACCTGGAGTGTGACAAGGTGTCTCTGGAGCGGCAGGTACGGCCGCACCGCGGGTGGGGACCCTGTGCCATGAGGGGGGCTGGGAGAAGCGTCTCAGCAGCAGCACTGTGCTCCCCCTGAGCGCTGCCGGCCCTTCCTCTTCCTCCCCTTCCTCCCTGCTCCAGCCCAGCTCCCCATGCCCCAGCCCAGGCTTGGAGCACCCTTGGCATCTCCCCGGGGTGCCGTTCCCGCGGGATCCCCTCTCCACCTGCCCAGGCTTGTGCTCCAAACCCTTCATTACCCAACCCCGAGCTGGCTCCTAACGAGCTGGGGCCGGGAACTGAGCTCCTCGAGCTGTTCTTGTTCCCGCCGCCCAACCGCCGCTGCCAAGAACAACACCGGGCTGGTGCCGCGGGGCACGGCCCGCCGGCCGCCATCGGTACCGCTGCGCGGCTTGACGACGCTGGGGCAATGGCGCTGGGCTTCTCGGGGCCTTTTTGGGGAGGGGGTTTGGCCAACACCCAGAGCAGAAAGTTGGGGGCCTGAGGGGCAGCGTGGAGCTGGTTTGGGCTCTCACCCCCGGCGCGTCCCGGTGCCAGCACAGCTAATTGCCGTTATATAACCCAGCTCGTTAGTCTCCTCCTTGGGAAAGGCTTTGGGGCCCTGACTCACCGCCTGGGTTTACATAAGCTGGGCTTGGAACCTTCCCCCCCACCCCACCCCCCCATTTGGAGCCCTGCCAAGGGGTGTGGGAGGGGCAGGGGGTTTATTGTGTCCCCCTCCCCACAGAACAAGGAGCTGAAGAGCCGCCTGGCCAGCTCGGAGGGGCTGCAGAAGCCCAACACCAACGTCTCGCAGCTGGAGGCGCGTGTGGAGGAGCTACAGGACAAGCTGCAGGCGGAGGAGAGGTACGAGGCCACCCCCCACCTCCTTCCCCAGAGACACCCACCCCCCCTGCCTTGGGGGGGCCCCTTTAACCCCTGGGGTGGCTGCAGGGAGAAGAACGTCCTGCAGTCCTCCAACCGCAAGCTGGAGAGGAAGGTGAAGGAACTGACCATCCAGATCGACGACGAGCGGCAGCACGTCAGCGACCAGAAGGACCAGGTGGGTGAGGGGTGAGAGGCCCCTGGAGACCCCCAACCAGCCCTAGGACCCCCCTGTACAGCACCCTGGGGTGCTGCTGTCACCCCACGGCAACCCCCCGGTGTGCTGGCAGCTGAGCCTGAGGGTGAAGGCCCTGAAGAGACAAGTGGACGAGGCGGAGGAGGAGATCGAGCGGCTGGAAGGGGCCCGCAAGAAGGCGCAGCGGGAGCTGGAGGAGCAGCACGAGCTCAACGAGCAGCTCCAGAACCGCATCAAGGCGCTGGAGAAGGAAGCCTGGTAGGGCACAGCGGGCTGAGGGTGAGGGGGGAGATGAGGTTGGGGGGGTCCTGGCGCTGAGGACTGACCTCTCCTCCCCTCTACCCAGGCGCAAGGCCGCCCGCTCGGCCGCAGAGTCCTCGCTGCAAGACGAGCCGCTCAGCTCGGACGAGGAGTTCGACAGCGCCTACGGCCCGTCCTCCATCGCCTCGCTGCTCAACGAGGCCAATCTCCAGGCCAGCTCCTGCTGACGCCGGCGCGGAGCCGCGTTCCGGAGCCGGGCCAGGCACCGGCCGCCGCCCGGTGCACAAACACCCCCCCCCAGTCCTCTCCTCCCGGTGCTGCTCGCGGTGGGACGGGGAAGGTGTCACCTCTCCGTCTTCATACGGGTCTCAGGGTGCATCAGCACCGGGGAGGGGGCTGCACCCCACAGCCACCGGCCCCCTGGGTGAGTGGGGGGGTTCAGCCAGGACACTGCAGCCCCGGGGGCTCGGGGTCCCGTGGGGAGAGTGGGGCTGGGGGCACCGTGACTCTGCCCCCCCCCCCCCCCCGGTTTATTTTTATACTCAGCTGCCCCCGCTGCCCCCACCCCCCTAATTTAAATAAAATGGAGCATTTTAACGCCCGCGGCTCCTCGTCCCTCCCGGCACCGGCACATCGGCCCGTGCGGCGGCACCAGCTCCGGAACGCGGCTCCTTCCCCGCTCCGCTGGATCTGGCCTGGAGATAAATCCTCGTTATCGCTAATTAACGAGGATGGGAGCCTTGCCAACTGCTAATTAGCGCCGTTGCCTTGATTGGCAGGTGGTTACCGCAGTTCCCCTCCGCGGCCTCGAGCGAGGCCGAGCTGGCTCCCTCCCCGAGGACATTGGGCAGCCCCAACCCTGCTGCCTCAGTTTCCCCTCCCGCACCTCAGTGATGTGTAACTGGGCTGGGGCCAGTGGGACCGGACGCGGTGACGGCACCAGGGACACCCCCTGTCCCCTCTCCCGTCAGCGCTGGCCGCGTCCCTGCGTGGCCACCGCCCAGGGCTGTGCCAGGCTCGGTGTGCCCGGCACTCAGCCCCACACCCACGGCGTCCCCGCTGCGGCTAATCCGGGCCGGCACAACCGGTTCTGCCCTCAGCTCCTCCCGGACACGCGTGTGGGAGCCAAGGTCAACCACCGTCCCACCCTCTGTCTCGGTTTCCCCTGTGGCTGCTCGGCCTGGAAGGGCGGCAGGGACCCCGTTGTGCCTCAGTTTCCCCCCCATGGGCACCGCAGTGGTTGAGGGAGGACTCAGGGGCCGAGCAGGAGGCACCGGCGCCCATGGCCAAGGGTGACTGTGCTCTGCTGGGCCTCAGCGTTGGCACCAGAACCAGCCCTGAGGGAGGGAGGCCTCAGGCCTGCCGTAAATCCCGCTGCCCCACATCCCCCCGGGGATGGGGTGTCCCCACCCCGCGGCTGCAGCGTGGCCCCGGCTCGGCCCCGGTGACCGCACGGGGCTGGAGCGCGGCCGGGCCTGTGGTGAACCTGAGGCCGGCTGAGCTCATCACACTGGTATGTGGCAATTAGCGCCGGGCCGGGCGGAGGCAGCGGCACACCCAGGCTGCCCGGTGAGGGGCAGGGCCGAGGCATCCACTGACCCTGGTGTGCGGCCAAGTGACCCCGTGCCGGGCTGGGCCGGGGCCCCGCGTGCGGCCGGACGTCCCCCCGGCATCGGGGGAGAGGCCCTGGCACGGGCTGGGGCAGCGCAGTGGGATTTGGCACAGTGACCCACTGCCCGGTGCTGCCGGGCAGGGCCTGACACCGTTTAGGCACAGGTCCGGCCCAGCTCCATCCCGGCTCCATCCCCACTCCATCCCTATTTAGGCACAGCTCTATCCCAGCTCTATCCTGGCTCCATCCTGGCTCTATCCTGGCTCTATCCCCCTCCATCCCGGCTCCATCCCCACTCCATCCCTATTTAGGCACAGCTCCATCCTAGCTCTATCCCAGCTCTATCCTGGCTCTATCCCAGTTCTATCCCAGGTCAATCCCAGCTCCATCCCCAGCTCTATCCCAGCTCTATCCCGGCTCCATCCCTGGCTCCATCCCAGCGCTATCAAGGCTCTATCCCAGCTCCATCCTGGCTCCATCCCGGCTCCATCCCAGCTCTATCCCAACTCCATCCCAGCTCTATCCCAGCTCTATCCTGGTTCCATCCCGGCTCCATCCCAATTCCATCCCCGGCTCCATCCCAGCTCTATCCCAGCTCTATCCTGGCTGTATCCCAGCTTCATCCCAGCTTCATCCCAGCTGCATCCCTGGCTCTATCCCAGCTCTATCCTGGCTCTATCCCAACTCCATCCCAGCTCCATCCCTGGCTCTATCCCAGCTCTATCCCGGCCCCATCCCAGCTCTATCCCGGCCCCATCCCAGCTCTATCCCAACTCCATCCCAGCTCTATCCTGGCTCTATCCCGGCTCCACCGCGGCTCGCGCAGGCCGGACTCCGCGCGCCCGTGGGCGTGGCCAGGGCCGGGGCGCGGCCCCGAGGAAGGGGGAGGGGCGTGTCCAGGGCCGGGGCGTGTCCCCACGCGAGGGGCGTGTCCCCTCCCCCCACGAGGGGCGTGGCCGCGCGGGGCGCGGCGGGGCGCGCGGCGGGGCCATGAACGGGCTGCGGGGCTGGTGCGCGGTGCTGGACGTGCGGCCCCACGGCGAGAGCCCGGTGAGTCGCGGCGCTGCGCGGCCCCTCGGGACCCCCCCGGGACCCCCCGGTTCCCCTTGGGACCCCCCGAGACTCCTGGGCACCCCTCGAGACCCCCCCCGGGACTCCTGGGCACCCCTCGGGAACCCCCGGGACTCCTGGGCACCCCTCGAGACCCCCCCCGGGACTCCTGAGGACCCCTCGGGACCCCCCGGTTCCCCTCGGGACCCCTCGGGACCCCTGTTGGTACCCCACGGTTCCCCTCGGGACCCCCCCCGGGACTCCTGGGCACCCCTCGGGACCCCCCGGTTCCCCTCGGGACCCCTCGGGACCCCTGTTGGTACCCCACGGTTCCCCTCGGGACCCCCCCCGGGACTCCTGGGGACCCCTCGGGACCCCCCGGTTCCCCTCGGGACCCCCCGGGACTCCTGGGCACCCCTCAGGACCCCCTCGGGGACCCCTCGGGACCCCCTCTGGGCTCCTGGGCATCCCCAGGGACTCCTGGGGACCCCTCGGGACCCCCCGGCTCCCCTCGGAACCCCTCGGGACCCACCCTGGGACCCCTCGGGACCCCCCCTGGTTCTCCTGGGGACCCCTCAGGACCCCCCCACCGTGCGCAGGGCCGTCCCTTTCCCGCTCCCGGCGCTGCCGGGCGGCGGCTGCTGCTACCGGGGGTGGGGGGGGGGGGATCCCAGGGGGCGGGGAGGGGAGGAGCGGGGCGGGGGACACACACGCACACCCCCCCCCCGCCCCGACGCCGGCAGCCGCGGAGAGGTTGGGTGGGGGTCTGCGGGGGGCTCCGTCCTTAGTGGGGGGGACTCAGAGGGCCGCCCCAGCCGGGGACCTGCTGCGGGTGCTGGGGGAGCCCCGTGGGGGCGGGCGAGGGTGGTGAAGGGCACCAGGGGACACCCCGGGGGGCGCCTTGGGGTCCCCGTTGTGCTTATGGGGTGGCTGGGGGAGCCCGTCGGAGCCCGGAGCCAGAACCGGCTTACCGGCTGCTCCCAGCGCCACGGCTCCGGCGCCGTGGCGCTGGGAGCAGCCGGTAAGCCGGTTGTGGCTCCGGAAAGGCCATCGTCTTCCCTTCCCTATGGTTGGATTTACCCCATCGCCACCAGGATGGGCCTTGGGTGGGGCTGGCAGCACCCTAAATCCAGCACAGCAGCCACCACAGCACCCCGATTCCCCCCCCCCCTCAGGATGAGGTCGGTGGGGGGGTCAAATCTGCTGCTCTTCGCTCTTCACTTGGGTTCTGCCAACTGGTGGGATCCCCCGGAAGGTGCCGGAAGAACCGCGCCGGTGCCGCCGGCCTCCCGGCTCCCCAACTTGAGCTTCTTGGGGGTGACTCAGCTCTGAGTCTCCGGAGTGGAGCCCTAATTCCCTACAGCCTTCCCGGCCTTATAAGGAGCGATTGCAGCGCCGGGCTCGTTTGGCTAATGGGTTATTAGGGTGATAAGCACCTCGGCGGTGCCAAACACCCCGGCTGTTTGCTGCTGATCTCTGGTGATACCCCCCCCCCCTCCACCAACCCCCCCCCACGGGTCAGGTCAGTCCTGTTCTTGTTTAACAGTCGGGACGGACAGACGGACGGACAGGCAGACAGACAGACAGACAGACAGACACCGAGCGCCTTCCCCCTGGGTTGCAAAACACCGGCGTCGGGGATCGCCGGCTGCGGCTCTTCGGACGGTGCCGCCTCCCCACCGCCTTGGGATGTGGTTGGGATTGGTGTGGTTGGCTCTTCCCTGGGAGCTGGGTTGGTGCTTCCAGCTGAAGGGGGGGGAAGTTTTTGGGGTGGGATGATGAAAAAGAGACTGGAAGGGTTTTAATCGGCTTCAGCATCGCCGAGAGCCCCCTCCGGAGTCAGCCTGGCTGTACCTCTCACCATCGTTCCCAGGGGATCCAGTGTCCTGCTGGTGGCTGGACCCAAAGGCTGGGATTTGGGGAATGATTTTGGGAATGATTTTGGGAGTGCAGCCTCCCTGCCCCAGCCCTGGCCAAGCTTCTCCACCGGCGCTCAATTCCCCAACCTGGTGATGCGCCGATGTGACGCCGGCTGAGAGGTACAGGAGTGGGGTGGGGGGAGTCCCCAGGGCCCCACTCCTCCTGCCCCAGCCGAATTTGGCACTGTGAAGTGGGAGGGCAGCGTGTACCGGCTGTGGCGCCGCTCTGGGTTACCCCAACTTTGTGTCAGAGGAGCTGGTGCTCCTGGAAACTGCGGTGGTGAGGGGCTGGTGAAGCTTTGGCCGCGGGATGGTGATGGTGAAGCCCAAACCAGCTGTACGGGAGCATTGCCGGGGAGCGGCACGAGGTGAGAGCCGGGCTGAGCGCCTCCAGCCCCTGGCCCTGACCTGGCACAGCTCAGACAGACCAGGGGGTTTGCCTGAGCCTGGCTGTGCCTTTGGCCTCCTGCCCCTGCCCTGGCCTCCTGCCCCTGCCCTGGACTCCTGCCCCGGCCTCCTGCCCCTGCCTTGGACTCCTGCCCCGGCCTCCTGCCCCTGCCCCGGCCTCCTGCCCCAGCCTCCTGCCCCTGTCTCGGCCTCCTCAGCACCATTTGCCACACTGAAAGCTCTGGTTTTCCCCTCTCAGCCGTGCGTCCTGTGCCTCCCCATCCCTCGGTGCCTCCCCGTCCCGACCCCGGACAGCACCAGCATTTGCATGGGTGTTTTCCTGGTTGTTTGACCAGGGTTTGGCAGCGCCGGTGCTGGTTGGGAGGCAGCAGCCGCTCTGGGCTTCCTGCTGCAGCCGGTTTGTGTCGGCTCCATGGGCTGATCCGATCCAGGAGTGGGTTTTTGGTGGGGGGGGTTTGCTGAGGCTGGACGCGCCCGTGTGCCGGCTGCGGGTAGTTCTGGCTGCGGGGATGGAGATGGGCTGGTGCTTGTTTCCTATCACAGCTGATCCCCCCCTGGGTCAGCAGCTTCCTTGGGCCTGATGGGCCGGGAATGGGGATGGGATGGGACAGGGATGGTGTATGTGTGATCCCAGCGCTTGTAAACAAAGCCGGGAGTGAGGGCACACGAAGGGCCCCGGGTGCCACCGGCCGCTCCCTGCTCCAACCCCCAGCTGTATCCCTGAGTCCCCTTGGCTTCGGGTGGCAGGAAGGTGATGGGTGACACCTTGGGTGTCACGGCGCTGCCGTACCACCCTTGGTGCTCCTCTCCTCTTCCCAGAACCGTGAGCTTTTATGCTCCTGGAAACGTTCCCTGGAGTTAAAGCTGCCGATGGGCACCTGGGTGAGCGATGGGCGCTGCCACTGAGAGCGACCAGAGCCCCAGAGAAGGTCTGGTGGGGAGCTCGGGGGACCCTCAGGGGGCTCCTCGCTGAGCTGGGTGTTGTGCGAGCCGCGTACACGGGTACTTTGGAAACAAACAGTCGGCTTGTCGAGACTTGGAGGGCAGGAGAGCGCCGGGAAGCGGGAGGCAGGAACACCTTGACGTCGGTCGGCCTTGGAGCGCAGGAGGCTGACGTGGCCGAGGTGTGGCGAGGGGCGGGCACCCGGCACTGCGCGGGCACCTACCCCGGCTCCGCGGCGCTACCGCCTGAGTCCCGCTGCCGTGGCCGTGGCGAGCTGAGCAGCTCCCGCCTACAGTGCCGCATTTGGGAAGGTCCATGAGCTGCCTGGGTGCCAGCGAGGTCTGTCTGGGATGGGATGGGGGTGGTGGTGCTGTGCCGTGGGTGCACGGTGCCGGCACCGAGCCGTGGGCGATGCCATGGGGTGTTTGGGGCGTCTGGGCGCTGCTTGAGGGGTGTTGACAGGTTCTGGGCACCTCCCGAACGCTTGGCACGGTGCTGGACGCGGCTGCAACGCCTCCTCGGCGGGCGGCACCGGTAGGACAGCGAGGAGCTGAGCTGGGCCGCCGGTCTCCTTGGGTGCTGCCAGGATGGCTCAGCTTGGCCGGGGCGGTGAAGAGCCGTGGGGGTGCAGGGCTGGGAGAGAGTGAATCTGGTGAGGTCCTGGTGCTTGAGCCAGCAGCGTCTGCTCTCGCCCTCCTCCAGGGCTGTACCCGGCGCCGCGCGTCGGCCCTGCCGTGCCGGGTGACGCCGCGGCTCCCCGCTGGCTCGCACGGTGATGAGCCTGGCGATTGCTGCTCCATTACCTCAGCCTTGGCTCCTCTGAGCCCCGAGGGGTTTGATAACCAGAGCCGTCGCGCGCTCACTGTTACCCCGACCCCGGCATTACCCCACAGCCAAACCCGAGGAGGGGGGATGGCAGCTCCTCACCCCCCCTGCCACGCTGCCGGCCCAGCTCCCGGCTGCTGCCAGCACTGGGTGTAAAACAACATCCCAGGAGCTGAGGAACTAAACCCAGCTCTTGTTCCAGGAGAGCGTGACGGTGCTGCGGCTGACGCTGCCGAATGACCTCCCGGGCGACATGCGGGAGCAGGCGAAGCAGAAGGTGAGTGTCCCCACTGCCCAGGTTGCCGGGGACGTGGTGAGCGTGTGAGGCCGTTTCGGGGGAGGATCCATCCCTTTGTGTGTCCTGGACTTGAAATTCCCCCCTCCTGGTTTGTTAAACACTCCGGTGGCGGCTCCTGAGGCCGTGCTTGGCGCTGCCTTCCTCGGCGAGAGCGGCGCGGGGCTCATTGGCTGGAGCTGGTCTGAGCACCCCGCTGCCGCTGTCGCCCGCAGCCAGTGGGAAAAGCCTTCGCCATGGTGGCCAACAGATCCAGCAATGGCCACTCCCTGGCCTCCGAGCGCATCAAGTCCAACGACGGCGACGAGGAGATCATCAAGGTACGGTCCCTGCGCGGCACAACCACCTGGAGTCATCAGGCTACGAAGGGTTTTGGCTGAAGCTCTGGCTGGTGTGGGCAGGGGGCTTGGTGCCGGCATAGTGGGTTCCCTGGTGCAGCCACAACCCCGGAGCAGGGGTGTGGGGTGTGGGGATGGGGTCACACAGGGGGAAAAGCAGCTTTGAAGAAGCAGCCAGGGAAGAACCCTGCGTGGTGAAGGGGAAGCGGGCGGGCACCGCGGCTCGGGGACGGCGGGATTCGGTGTGCCAGTCCCTACGGAGTTGGGGATGGTCTGACCGGCGGCTGCCGTCTCTCCCGGGGCAGGTTTACCTCAAGGCTCGGGCCGAGGGCAGCGTGAACCACGAGGAGCCCATCAGCCAGCTGAAGAGCGAAGTTCGTTACATTCAGGAGGTATTAACGAGGGGCTCTGGCTCACGCCGAGGGCCGGGGGGCTTGTGGCGAGGGCCGGGGGGCTTACGGCACAGGTTGGGGGGCTTACAGCAAGGATTGGGGGGCTTACAGCGCGGTTTGGGGGGCTTACAGCAAGGTTTGGGGTGCTCTGCTTCCCACCCAGGACATCCCCAGGCGGCGATGCCCGCGCCGGCTGTGGCACCCGAGCCCCGGCTGAGCCCCAACCGCTCCGTCAAACTGGCAGCGGAGCCGAACTCTCCAGTTTGTTGACTTGCCCGTACAGGGCAGCAGTCTAATCAAGCGCCATAAATTAATTCAGCCTGACTAATTGCTCTGCTCTATGGGCTGAATTTGAAGAGAATTGCGCGATGCCTTTCCCCCAAGGCTGTCCCCTGCCTGCCTGGGTGCGGCGCAGCCGGAGCCTCTCGTTAAAAGGCAGTTTCTTTGGAATGTCTCATCTCCCAGAGGAAGCTGGATGGTGAAGCTCCGGCGGGATTAACCCTTCCCTGCACTCCTTGGGGGGGGAGGATTTTTGGGAGAGCCGCTCGCCCGGTGAGGGAGCGGTTGGGTGCTTGTTCTGTGCTGGGCTGCTTGGCCTTAAAAAAAACCCCCCAAAACCCAACAAAACAAAGGAAAAACAAAGGGGAACAAGCAGAGAAGTGCCCAACAAAGTGAAATCTGGGGTGGCTCTCACTCAGGGGAGGGTGTACAGGGGGGTGCCAGCCCCACGGAGCAGCAAAGGGTAGATCAGGTAGATGCCCCCAGGTCTCTTACATTGTCCTCCTGGCTTCTCTGCCAAAAGGTGTGTTTAATCCCCCCCAAAAAAACAGCCAGGGTGTCAGAGGGCCTGGCAGCAGCTGAGGGGGTCACAGGCCGGGTCTGGAACAGCCCTAACCGCGCTGCACGGTTAATCCTGTGCCTGGAAACCAGGAGTAACTTAAACCAGTAACCTCACGGTGCTGGCACCAGTCTGTCCCAGTCCCGGAGAAGTGCCCTGCACTGGGTTGGAGTGTAAAACCCCCGCTCCCTATCCCAGGGATGTCTTGATCCAGCTGGATCCCAGTCACGGATCGCTGGGCTAAGGGCCCTGAGAGCCACAGGTCGTGCTCACACCTTGTCCCACAGCCCCATTGCTGCCCTGGCTGCAGCAAATCGCGCTGCCCCGGTCGCCTCGGGCACCCAAAACCCAGGGGTAGGGTCAGAGCTGTGCTGTTCATGCTCCAAGAAGCTTTGCTCTGAGGAGTGTGGGGCAGCACTGGGTGCAGAAGCCGGTAAATCATCCCCCAGCTCTGACTGATCCCGGTAGCCACAAGTCAAGACCGCGTTTGTCGGCGTCCGAGGGCTCTGGGGAGCAGCCAGGGGCTTCGTGAGGGGCTTCTGGAGGGGCTTCTGGGCACCTCTGAGGGGGACTCGAGGACTAAGCCCTGAAAACCCTCCAGACCGTTGGGGTTTTGTTTCCCTTTAACATTTTCTGACTGATTCCTTTCCCCTTCCCGCGCCAGTGCGGGACGGCGGCCTCAAGGGCTGTACCTCCCCCCTGAGAAGGGGTGATGCTCATGGGCAGGGCTGTGGCCAAACTGGGGAGGGGGTCAGGCTAGTAGAGGAGCCATCGGTCGCATCCCGGCGCGGGGCGTCGGAGCAGCCGCGGCGCCGGCGTCCGGCCTCTGCTTGGCAGAGCCGTGCTGCCCGTGCGGGCCGAGCTAAACTGAGTTGCCTTTGCCAGGCTAGAAGCTCTTTGAAGAAGCTGCGGGAGGACTTAAGTAGTAAACTTGAGAGCAGACAAGGAGATAAGCAGCACACACAGGTAACGGGAGCAGCGCTCGGGCGTTACGTGGCGGCTTCGGGCCGGACAGGGAGAGAAGGGGCCGTAAAGGCCGAGGCCGGCGCGGTTTGCAGGCCGAGCGCGGGACACGTAACGGGAGGCAGCGAGCAGAGCGTGTCCGGGTGCCTGAGGGCGCTGTCACTGTGTGTGTGTGTGTGTGGAGGACATAACAACCCCCCCTCGGTCTGGAGTGGCTGCGGTGCCCCGGAGCTGGCTGCCTGCACGCGACCGCGCTCGCTCGCGGCTGGGCCGGGCCGGGCCGGCCTTTCATCCCTGTCCGTCTGTCCTTTCATCCCTGTCCATTTGTCCTTACATCCCTGTCTGTCCATCCTTACATCCCTGTCCATCTGTCCTTACATCCCTGTCCGTCTGTCCTTTCATCCCTGTCCGTTTGTCCTTACATCCCTGTCTGTCCATCCTTACATCCCTGTCCATCTGTCCTTACATCCCTGTCCATCCGTCCTTTCATCCCTGTCCGTCTGTCCTTACATCCCTGTCCATTTGTCCTTACATCCTTGTCCATCCATACATCTCTGTCCGTCTGTCTTTACATCCCTGTCCATCTGTCCTTTCATCCCTGTCCGTTTGTCCTTACATCCCTGTCCATCTGTCCTTACATCCCTGTCTATCCGTCCTTTCATCCCTGTCTATCTGTCCTTACATCCTTGTCCATCCTTACATCCCTGTCTGTCTGTCCTTACATCCCTGTCCATCCGTCCTTACATCCCTGTCCGTCTGTCCTTTCATCCCTGTCCATTTGTCCTTACATCCTTGTCCATCCATACATCTCTGTCCGTCTGTCTTTACATCCCTGTCCATCTGTCCATACATCTCTGTCCGTCTGTCCTTTCATCCCTGTGTGTCCGTCCTTTCATCCCTGTCCATCCATCCATACATCTCTGTCCGTCTGTCCTTTCATCCCTGTGTGTCCGTCCTTTCATCCCTGTCCATCCATCCATACATCTCTGTCCGTCTGTCCTTACACCCCTGTCCGTCCATCCATACATCTCCGTCCATCCTTTCATCCCTGTCCATCTGTCCTTTCATCCGTGTCCGTCCATCCTTTCATCCCTGTCCGTCCGTCCTTTCATCCCTGTCCGTCTGTCCTTGGCTCTCCCCGCAGGTCGCGCTGGAGAAGCAGAACGGGAGCTGGCTGCATCCCGAGAGGCCGCGGGCTGATTCCTGGGAGGAGCAGGTACGGAGCTGGGGGTGGGAGGGGAAAGGGGGGGTTCAGCGCTACGGAACGAAATGCTGGGTTGAGTTTGGGACCTTCCCCCCAGCTGGTAACACCGAAGCCGCTCGGTGACCCCCCCCTGGTGTTCGTGCCATGAGCTCTGGTCCTTTTACCCTGGTCAGGAGCAGGAGAAGCTCGTGGTGGGCTCTGAAAGCTCTGCCAGGGTGAGGGGTGATGCAGGAGGGATAAGGGTCTGGGGTTTTGGGCTGGGGTGCCGTGGGTTTGGGTCACACTGCGGGGTTTCAGGTTGCCCAGGCGCGGATGGGGCTGGCACCCTGCGAGCAGAGCCTGGAAGGCACCCCCAGGATACCGTGTGCGTTATCTGGAGGGCTGGAAGCTGCCGCTGGAGCGTGGGAGGTGAGGACAGGGAGCGCCTTTCGGCTTCCTCAGAGCCGAGCTGGGATGTTACCGGGCTCTGTGCTGCCCACGTCGGGGCGGAGGGCTCCTCTGGTGCCTCCCGAATGCTCATCCTGTCCTGTCACCCTCTCCACAGGAGGAGGAGGATGGCTGCTCCGGGGAAGACGTGGAGAAGATCCGACAGACGGCCAGGAGGCTGTTCACCAGGCTGCAGGAGGCCGAGAGGCGCCATCAGTTGGAAAAGCAAAGCTTGGAGGTGCCTCCTCACCCTCGAATTTCGGCACCGCCGCGTCGGGCCAGGGCCTCCCCCACCACAGCCAGGCGCGAGGGGTGTTTGGTGGGGAGCAGGGACTGGGCCCGTGGTTCCCAGCTGTGCTGCAGCCACGCTGGCCAGCCCGGTGTCCCTCGGAGCCCGGTGTCCCTCAGAGCCCGGTGTCCCTCAGAGCCCGGTGTCCCTCAGACCCTGGTGTCCCTCAGAGCCCGGTGTCCCTCAGACCCTGGTGTCCCTCGAAGCCCAGTGTCCCTCAGAGCCCGGTGTCCCTCAGACCCCGGTGTCCCTCGGAGCCTGGTGTCCCTCAGACCCCGGTGTCCCTCGGAGCCCGGTGTCCCTCAGACCCCGGTGTCCCTCAGAGTCCGGTGTCCCTCAGACCCTGGTGTCCCTCGGACCCCGGTGTCCCTCAGACCCCAGCGTCCCTCAGACCCCGGCCTCTCCATCCCCAGGGCTGTTCACCGAGGGGTGAGGTGAAAGAGCCAGGGTCTCCTCAGCTTCTGGCCACCAAACGGTGCCGCCGAAGCTGCTGCCTTCGCTCTCCTCCCTTCCCCAGCCCTGGGGCTCCACAGGCCCCTCAGCTTTGTTTTCCAGTGACTGTTCATGTCCCGGATGGGCTGGGCCCGTCCATGTCACCCCGCAGCTCCGAGCGCCGGTGGCAGTGGTGACATCCCGGGTCGCATCCTGTCCCACAGACCAAACTGGTCCCGGCCAGCCTGGGGGGTTCCCTGCAGTGGGACAGGGAACAGCGTCCGCTGGGGAAGTGGGTTTGAGTGGTGACCGCTTCCTCCAGCACGGGATGGCGGTGGCACGCGCCCTGAGGACGTCTGTCCTTGCGCACCGTGCCCCGGGGGTGTTTTGGGGTCCTTGCTCAGCCCCCATGTTCAGCGGGGGCTTCTGAGCCTGGGGGTGGCATCGGTGTCTCGGCAGCTGCTGGACCCACCGGCACTACCCAGCCCTCAGTGCGCCGCGCTGCAGGGACCCCCTGGGGACACCCTGGTCCTCTCAGCTGGTGGTGGCAGGGGGCTGGATCCGAGGGGGCTCCCCAGGCAGCGCGGGGGCTGCGGGCGGGCGCCTGTGAGGAGCCGTCATCGCGGCGGCGTTTCAGCGCTCGCTCCTTTGAAGTGCTTTGAAGCCGGGGGAAGCTCTGTGAAGAAGCTCTTTCCCTCTGAAGCTCACCGGGCTGCTTGCCGAGACACCCCCACCGCCCTCAGCAGCACCTGCCCGCCGAGGCTCCCAGCGCCGGCGCGGCTTCCAAGCCCCGCTTGGCACAAGGGCTCCGGCGGCGCGAGGGCCGGGGGTGAAGGCGTCTCCGTCTCCTTCGCAGAGGACGGTCTCCCAGTACCAGGAGGAAGCGGCACAGGCGAGCTCGGCCCTGCGGAGAGCGGAGGAGAGCGTGGCAGAGAAGGAGGTGCGGGTGGATGAGCTCCAGAGACTCCTGGCTGGCATGGAGAAGGTACCGGCGCCGAATGTAGCTGGTGGGAATAGCTGGTCCCGCTGTGCCGGGAGGCGGGATGGGAACGCCCGGGAGCCATGAGTTTGGCAGCGCTCGGCGCAGCCCCCTTGGGCTGTGGGGCGACTTGAGAGGCTCAACCCGAACGTGTTGGGCAACGCCGGCTCCTGAGAAGGGCTGAGAACCCGGTGCTGCCGATTCCCACTCCTGGTCTGGGAGATCTGGTTGGTGTGCACAGACCCCTCTGGGTACCCCCAAAGGGCACACACAGCCTTGCCAGCCGCCCAGAACCTCTCCCAGGGGCACTAACACAGCCCCCAGCCCGGCTGCTTTGGCTTTGCCAGCCGTGGGCCGGTGCCTGTACGGTGAAAGCCGCAAACAGGGAGCGGGATGTGATCCAGGACGGCCTCCGGCAGCGGGGAAGGGGCCGGGCTGGCAGGAGCATGGGATGCCAGCCATGGCTGCGGCCGCCCGCGTCTGTCTGTCCTGCCTGTCTGTCTGCTCCTCTCTCACGTGTCGGCCCAACGCTGGTGCAAACCAGCGGGGAGGCCTCACCGGCGCTGCCGGGGGCTCCCTGGGGTGCCGGTGAGCTCAGGCCCAGGAGGAGCACGCGTGGGGCTGACTGGGCCGCTCTGGCTGTGCCGCAGGAGCACGGGAACCTGCTGCGGGAGATGAAAGCCGGCGAAGCGGAGCTGGCGAGGCTGAGAAGCGCCGAAGGTGACAAGCTCGCCCAACAAGACCGGTGAGGCCTGGCCCGCGGCGCGGCTGCCAACGCCGCCGGAGCCAGCCCACGCCGCTGGGGCTGGGGCTGTCAGCTCGCTGGGGCAGGACTGCACATTCCTGCGTAGGGCGTGCGCCCTCCCCGCCTTGCAAAACAGCAACCCTGCTCCCCGGAGCTGACTAATCCCCCAAACACCTCCTGCCCCTTGGCTTTGGCTCCCTCAGAGGGAGGGAAGAGAGATCCGGAGCTTTCCGGCTGCCCCCCCAAGACCTCTCAGCAGCTGCGCTGGGGATGGGGAGTTGAGGGGCAGGTCCTGGGGACCCTCCAGAGCAGCTGATTCTCCCCTGTCCTGTCAGCTTCCTTCCACCCAGCCGGTATCCTTACGCTCCAGGGGGTTAATTGGCGGCGGCTCGTTTCTGGAAGGCCTCGTTTGTGGCTCTTCCTGATGTTCCTGTGTCCCCACAGCCAGCCTGTGGTTGTCAGTCTTGGTGGCTCCTGCTCGAGGGGGTTTTGTCTCAGCCTCTCCTCAGTGGAGGGGGCCAGGCTGTCAAACGCCGCTCCGGGCATCCCTGGGTGGGTGTTCCCCATTGGAACCTGTCCCAATGGCTCCTCAAACTCCTGTCCTCTCTCTTTTTTTCCCCCCTGCTCTCCCAGGTCAGCCCAGCTGGAGAAGGAGGTGGCCATGCTGCGGGAGAAGATCCACCATCTGGACGACATGCTGAAGAGCCAGCAGCGCAAAGTCCGGCAGATGATCGAGCAGGTTGGAGGCTGCAGGGCTGGTGGAGGGAGTGGCACACTTAAAAAAGAGAAAACAGAACAAAATAAAGAGAAAAGAGGGGGGGAAGTAAAGCTCTGAAGCTGCCTTGGAGCGAGGAGTCGCTGGTTTGTGGGGCTGAGTCCCTACAAATCCCCTATGGCTCGGCCCGGGGTGCCAGCCCCAAGGGGAAGGTCTGAAAAGGAGCCAAAAAGGAGCCAAAAAACCCCAGTGCTGCACCCCCAGCTCGGCCTGGGGAAGAGCTACAGCACGGACAGGGTGAGCAGAGGCTCCTCCCAGGGCTTCACTGACAGGCTTCATTTGAGGGTTGGGGTTTGTTGCAGACCTTGGGTAACGTTGTGGGTGGGCTGTGTGTGAGCTGCCCCCCTTCCCAGATGTGTCCCCCCCACCTTCCCAGTTGTGTCCCCACCCCCCAGGACACAAGGGGGATTTTCAGCCACCGTCACCTCTTCTGTTGCAGCTCCAGAACTCCAAAACAGTGATCCAGGCCAAAGATGCCGTGATCCAGGAGCTCAAGGAGAAAGTCGCTTACTTGGAGGCTGAGGTACGTCTTACAGACCATCCTTAGGCCAGCAGTCCCTGCATGGGGCTGGATTTCACATCCAGCAGGAAAAAGCTGCCCAGTTAAGAGAGATTTATTTTCACCAGGGTGTCCCTTGGCAAGTAGCCGGTGTCCCCATTGCTCCCCACAGCTCCCCATCACTCCCCATTGCTCCCCGCAGCTCCCCATTGCTCCCCATCACTCCCCACAGCTCCCCATTGCTCCCGCAGCTCCCCATTGCTCCCCATCACTCCCCACAGCTCCCCATTGCTCCCTGCAGCTCCCTATCACTTCCCACAGCTCCCCATCACTCCCCATTGCTCCCTGCAGCTCCCCATTGCTCCCCATCGCTCCCCACAGCTCCCAAACGCTCCCCATTGCTCCCCATCACTCCCCATTGCTCCCCACAGCTCCCCATTGCTCCCCATCACTCCCCACGGCTCCCCATCACTCCTCATTGCTCCCTGCAGCTCCCCACAGCTCCCCATCGCTCCCCACAGCTCCCCATTGCTTCCCACAGCTCCCCATCACTCCCCATTGCTCCCTGCAGCTCCCCATTGCTCCCCACATCTCCCCATAGCTCCCCATCACTCCCTGCACCTCCCCATCCCTACCCTGGCTCCATCTCTTGCAGAACCTAGAGATGCACGACCGCATAGAGCACTTGATCGAGAAGCAAGTGAGTCGGGGCGGCCACAGCTCCCGAGCGCGCTCCAAGTCGGAGTACGTGAGCAGGTACGTGGGGACCCTGTGTGGCCGTGTGTGTCCCCCCTACAGCCCCGAGGTGATGGGGACAGCCTGCCTGCCTTTCCCAGAGCCCCAGTGTTATGGGGACAACCTGCCTGCCCGCTCAGCGGCTCCGTGGGAGCTGGAGATGCCGCTGGGCTCGGGATGCTCTTGCGGCCGTGGACTGCGTGGTTTTCGGTTTGGGGAGGTCTCCATTGCCATGTTGCTCCCTCCAAGGAGTACAGGGGTGCAGAGGGACATCCCGTGGGTGGCTCTGGGGGGGACCAGCACCACCCAGGGCTGGGCAGGACCCTCTGGCAGAGCTTTCTCCCTCACCCCCACCCTGCTCGCCCAGCTGAACGAAGCCCCTTCTTGTCTTGCAGCAAAAGACTGACGGGCCCCAAGCCGCTGCCTCTCATCCGAGTAGTGGAAACATGAGTTTCGGGGGCCGGGCCGAGCTGAAGACTCTCCCCTTGTTATCGTTGACTGGATTTCCCTGCTTGACTGCCATCCTCTGGCTGCTGTGCTCCCGGAGTGTCCCCGGAGCCGTGGGCCAAGGGCTGTGCCCTGGAGAAACCGTGGCAGCCGAGGACAGGCGTAGCCGGGGCGGCCCTGGCAGAGGAAGGAGGTTTGCAAAGCATCCACGTTGCTGTCCCCGTGGTCAGGCGGATGCTGGGTCGGGGGAGGCTGGGACCAGTCGGTCCCAGCATGTGGACACACCAGCAGCTCTCCGGCCGGAGCACCGGGCTCGCTTTCCCTGCTCAGCCCTGGGCTTGCCATCCCACAGAGGCAGCTCGCCGCCGCGCACTCGGGGTTGAACCTCTTTGTTTGGTGAAAAGCAAATTCAAAGAAACCCAAACCCCAAACCCCAGCCCCCTCTAGGCACAGGCTCAGTCTTCAGAAGAAAGAAACCCTCCTCAAACCAGACTCCTTCCGCCACCCAGCCCCGGGCGTTGCCCAGGTGGGAGCCTCCATCCCCGGCTCCCGCCTGGATCTGGCTGCTCCGGCCTTGGCTCCCGGGGCTGAGGATGAGCAGCCGCGCTCGGCACCTCGCCATGCTTTCCCCAAGAGCGTCGGGAACTCGTCCCCACCGCACGTGTAGTGTTACCCCCACCCCCCACCCCCCACCCAGAGGCTGTTTGGTTTGTTAACTTGTATTTATTTCAATAAATTATTGGTGTCTTCCACCGCTGCCGTGAGGGGCTGGGTGGGACCACGGGGAGCAGAGGGACAGAGCCAGGGCTGCCTGGGGGTTTGGGAGTGTGGTTATGGTGGCCAGAGGGACACGGCCCATGGGTATGGAAATGGCCGTGCGTGAGGGGAGTGGGTGATGCCAGGGGGTCGGTGGGAGGGCGGTGGGCTGTGTTGGTGCTGCTGTTTCTGCTTTGGGGCTTTTTGCCTTGATTTTTGGGTGTTGTGTTGCATCAAAACTAGTGTTCCTAGTAGGAACAGGGAGGTGGTTGTCCCCCTGTACTCAGCACTTGTGAGGCCGCATCTCGAGCACTGTGTTCAGTTTTGGGCCCCTCACTACAGGAAAGACATTGAGGCCCTGGAAGGCGTTCAGAGGAGGGGTACTGAGCTGGTGAGGGGTCTGGAACACAGGCCTTACGAGGAGCGGCTGAGGGAGCTGGGGTTGTTCAGCCTGGAGAAGAGGAGGCTCGGGGGAGACCTTCTAGCTCTCTATAACTTCCTGAAGGGAGGTTGTAGTGAGCTGGGGGTCGGCCTCTTCTCCCGTGTAGACAGCGGCAGAACTAGAGGGAATGGTATCAAGCTGCGGCAGGGGAGGTTCAGGCTGGACATTAGGAAGCACTACTGCTCTGAAAGGGTAGTCAGGCACTGGAATGCACTGCCCAGGGAGGTGGTGGAGTCACCGACCCTGGGGGTGTTCAAGGAAAGACTGGATGTTGTATTGAGGGACATGGTTTAGTGGGAGCGAGTAGGAATAGGTGAATGGTTGGACTGGATGATCTTTTAGGTCTTTTCCAACCTTGATAATTCTGTGATTCTGTGATTCTGTGATTCTGTGTTGTGGTTGGGTGTTTTTTTTGGGGGGAAGGGGTCTTCTGACCCCCAGTGAGCTGCGGGAGGGGGGTGAAGCTCCTGCTTTCCCCATGCTCCATCCTAGGGGTCATGGCCATGGAGTGGTCATGGCCATGGAGTGTTGCGAGGTGGCTCCTCTCTACCCTGCCCATGACATGGCCCCCAGCCCCCTGTGAGAGGCTCAAGCCGGGGGTCCCCTGAGGCGAAAGGACACTGCAGGGCGTGGAGCCTCTTCCCCCTGAGTTCCCATCTCCTCAACCGGCGCCGTGACGCCACAGCCGTGACGCCACAGCCCAGCGCGCCCCTCTGGTTGCCATGACGACGGCGGAGGGATTCCCTTGGAGGGGGGGTGTGGAGGGGAAATCCCTCGTGTCGCTTTACGTTTTTTCCCGCCCAACCGCATCACCCGCGTTCCCTCCCTCCGCGCCCTGGGACAGCCGGGACTACATCCCCCATCGGGCTTGTGCGGGGAGAGGCGGGGAAGGGGGGGGGGTGGGGCCCCGTATGGCGGCGGCGTCGTCGTCAGGCGCGTGACGGCCGGGCCGGGCGCTGCTCGCCAAGATGGCGGACGAGGAGGGCGAAGGGCCGCCCCGTTCGGCGGCCCCGCAGCGGAACGGCAGCGGGGACGGAGCCCCAGGGGCCGGGCCCGGCGGTCCCCGCGTGGTCCGGATCGTGAAATCCGAATCCGGTTACGGTTTCAACGTCCGCGGGCAAGTGAGCGAGGGGGGCCAGCTGCGGAGCATCAACGGCGAGCTGTACGCCCCGCTGCAGCATGTCAGCGCCGTGCTGGGCGGCGGGGCGGCCGACCGAGCCGGGGTGCGCAAGGGGGACCGCATCCTGGAGGTGTGAGTACGGGGGGGCCCGCCGCCGCCCTGCCCTGACCCCGCTTGCGCTGCCCCTTGGGGGGGGGGGGGGTCTTGCCCTGCCTCTGAGGGAGGGGGGGGGTCGCCCCCACCCGCTGCTTCTCGCTGGGTGGGGGGGTGGGTCCAGGGAGGGGGCTCGGGGTGTCTTTGGTGGGGGGGGGCTGCTGAGCCTGGCTGCAGCTTGGGGAGGGGGGACCAGGGCCGCCCCCACCCGCTGTCGGGGGGGAGGTGGGTCCCCACTCGCTGGGGGGGGTGGGTCCAGGGAGGGGGCTTGGGGTGTCTTGGTAGGGGGGGGGTTGCTGAGCCTGGCTGCAGCTTGGGGAGGGGGGACCAGGGCCGCCCCCACCCGCTGCCGCTCGCTGGGGGGGGTCCCAGGAGGGGGCTCGGGGTGTCCTTGGTGGGGGGGGGCTGCTGAGCCTGGCTGCAGCTTGGGGAGGGGGGACCAGGGCCACCCCCACCTGCTGCCGCTCGCTGGGTGGGGGGGTGGGTCCAGGGAGGGGGCTCGGGGTGTCCTTGGTTGGGGGGCTGCTGAGCTTGGCTGCAGCTTGGGGAGGGGGAACCAGGCCAGTTTCCCCTCACTGAGGCTTTATTGGGGGGGGGGTGGTTTGTTCTCTCGGGGGGGGGTCCCGGTAGAGGTTCCCCCCCTGGGGAGCTGGTTCGCCTGGGGGTGGGGGTGGGGGGTCCTGGGGAAGGGGCCTGGCCGGGTCCTGTCGCACGGGGGGGGTGGGCTGGGCAGCGATGCCCTGTTGGGGGGCTGGGGGCAGCCCGTGGGGGGGGGCTGGGCCTGCATTGTCTCCCTCAGGAACCCCTTTGCTGTGGGGTGGGGAGGGGTCTTTGTGCTCCTACCGCGGGCTTTAGGGGGTCGTGGCAGCATCTCCCTCCCTCAGGGGCTCGGGGTGCCCTTTGGGGTGCAGCCCCTCTCTCTGGGAGGCGAGGTGCTCGTTGTTTGGGGGTCTCCAGAGGACACCCTGCTTGGGCTGTGGGACAGCCCTTGGAGGGGGGGTCAGGGTGTCCCCCTCACACCTCATCCCTGGGGACATTCTCCCCACCACCAGCCTTGGTTTTTGGGGTCACCCCTTGGGCTGGGAAGCTGTGGGAATACCTGTAGGAGCCACATCCCCAGCTCTGCCTTCCCAGCTGGGAAGGGGCTGGTGGGGGATTCCAGAGGTGGGGATCCCCCTGGGAGAGACCCCTGCACGGAGGGGAAGGAGCGTGGGATGTGTGTGAGGAGGTGGCTGGAAGGAAGGGACAGCTCTTCCCAAGCAGGTCAGGACCAGGGTGCAAACCCTCCACCAGCGAGTGGGACCCTCTGTTGTCAATATGGGGAGGGGTGGGGGGTCTCCTTTGGCTGAGGATGGGGGGGGGGCTCTGCCTTCCCCCCACCAACCTTTGCAGAGATGCCAGCGCCCGCTCAGAGGGGGACCAGCTGCTTGGCTTCCCTTCCCTCCCTCTCCATCACCTGGACACCAGGACCAGGAGCTTCAGGGGATGTTTGGGCTGTGCTGGGACTGAGCTTCCCCCCACACCCAAACCCAGAGTGGGGGGGGGGATGAAACCCCCCCCCTCAACTTTGACCTATGGGCTGCGTGCGGCGCTCAGCCCCGCCGGGTCTCCCTTGCCGTGGTTCCTGGGGTTGGTTCTGCCTGCTCCTCACCTCCTTGTACTTCGTGCCGAGCTGGTGAAGCCCAATTACTTATTAATTAGAGGGATATGGTGACGGTGGGACAGCCCTGCTGCTGGCCAGTGCTGTGTGTGGCTGCAGGAGGTCTGCTCTGACCCCCACCCCCGTGCCTGGAGAGCCGGCTGAGCTCACTGTTGGGCTCCCCAAATACTGTGACCCAAATGCTTTGTGTGCTTCAGATTGTGTTATTCCCTCCCCCCAACCCTGTGCAGAAGAACTGGGTGGGGGGGTGAGTTCTGCACCCAGAGATGCTGAGGGGCTTGGGGGGGGGGTTGTACGGCGGCGCCGGGTGCTGAGCTGAGAGGGGAATGCCAGGATCAGGGAATGGGGTTGGGGAGGGACCCCAGGGATCAGAGGGAAACGCTTAGAGAGCCACATGTGGGACCCCAGGTAGGTTCTTGAGGCTGACCCTCAAATCAGGGTTCAGCCAACCCCCCTCCCCAGCCTGTCACCAAACCTTGGTGGCACCAGGAGTTCCCCCCCCCCAGCAGGTGACGAGGCTGGGGGCAGGTCAAAGGGCAAGGGAGCGACTGCTAGAAGGACAGACAGACAGACAGGGGGATTTCCTGCTGCTTCTCCTCTCCCTGGAGAAGCCACTATTGCTTTCCCCCTGTTCCTCTCCCCTCTGTTAACCCAGCCCAACAACAGGGGGGTCCCTGAAGCCCCCCCAAACCCTGTCCCCGTGCTCTGCTGAGGGGACAAGGGTTAAGACCCAGCCCCTGCCAGCGAGTCCCAGCGCGGTGCTGAGCTGGAGTAGGAAACAATAAAAAGAGGCTCCAAAAATAGCTCCTGGTTTCCCTTCCTCTGCAGGGCAGCACAATGGAGGGGGTGGGGTGCACGGGGGGCCCGGCCGCTGCCGCCTCCCCAGCACGGGGATCCCAACACCCCATCCAACACCCAACCCAACACCCCAACCCAACACCCCGTCCATCCTTCCAGGGGACCCACGGTGGGTTCAGCAGCTGCCCAAAGCGATGGAGCAGGTCTGGAGCTGGGCAGGGAGTGGGGGTTGTGGCTCTGGTGCTTGGGAATCGCTGGCTGCTCCGTGTCCATACGGATCCTGGAGGTTCTCTGGGCAGCCACGGGGCTCTGAGTGGGGTTTTGCTTCCAGCTCTGAGCACGTGGGGTCCGGGCCAGAGCTCTCTGGAGCTCTCTGGGATTCACCACCCCTGGCTGTGATGGGACTAGTGTGGCTGTCACTGCAGCCTGACAGGGAATTCAGCGCCTGGCACCTTGTCTGGGGGGGTCCTGTCACCCTATATCTCCCCTCCCAGCTCACCCTGGGTGCACACTGAGTCCTGTCCTTGCTGGGAAGCCCCTTCCCACCATCCCCTCAGCCCTCTGCTCTCCAAGGCTGGTCCACACCGTGGCCCCTGCGCTCTGATCTCCTTCCCTGCCCGTGTGGTGCCGGTGGGTGACAGGCAAGGAAAGCTAATTACTCCTTGATTAGCACCATGAATGACAATCATCACGAATCCTGACAGGGGTGGCAAATCTCCCCAGCATCCACTTCTTGTGGGGGGAACCCTCTCAGAGACACCAGAGCTGATAAAGGGGGGTGGGGGGTTGTGCCCCATATTCCGGAGCCGTGGCAGCAGAAACCTGGCTGATGGTGGGGTGACTGTGAGGGTAGGGGGGTGACTGTGAGGGTAGAGGGGTGACTGTGAGGGTAAGGGGATGACTGAGGGTAGGGGGGTGCTGTACCCCCCTCCCCAGACCACAGGAGCCGTCTCCATTGCTCATTCCTGTGTCCAAAGCCCGTCCACAGCGTCGCGGCACCGCGGTTTCGAGAGTGGCTGTTGCCCCCCCCGGCGCAGGGCTGGGAGGGGGTCGCTGGGGGCATTTCCCTCCAGAGATTCAACTCTCCTCACTCTGAAGTCTCAGTTTGTGCCTCCACTCGGGACAGGAGAAGCTGGTTCCCCTTTGGAAAGGCCTGGAATGACCTGTGCAGCAGCTGCCTGTTGGCCTCCCGCCTCCGAAACCCACCGTGACCCCCCCAGGATTCACCCTGACCCCCCTGGGCTCCATCCCTCACTGTCCCCACGCACGTTGTGGAGCTGCTCGTGGTGGGTCAGCATCTATCCCCACGGTGCCTGTCTCATTACCCATCAGTTCCCCCCTCAGTCACCAGCCCGACCGCGGGGGAAGCGGCACTGGGTGCAACATGAGGTGAGGGGAGAGGCTCCTTTTACTGGGAGTCAAACCTGTGCTGGCAGAGCCTGAGCTACAGCCTGAAACACCCTCAAGGGCCCTGGTGAACCCCCAGGCTGTGGCTGGACCGGGATGCTGCTTGGGAGAGCTGGACATCTCCAGAGGAGCTTCTTGTGATGGTGTTTCCAGTATGTGGTCCGCAGAGTCACTCAGGGCTTTGCTGGGGAACTGAAGCTGCTGCCACAGGCTTGGACTGTGCCCTCAGCACCTTGGACTGTGCCCTCAGCACCTTGGACTGAGCAGAGGAGAATCTGGGCCTGGGAAAAGGAGAGAGAAGAGTCCCTGCTTTGCTGGCAGTGATGCCTCCAAGCCTGGCTCCGTGGTAGTGCCGGAGCTGGCGCTGCGCAGCCCGGTCCGGGCTCCGCTCCTCGGGGGTGGTTCTGAGGTGGTTCAGGGAGGGAAGAACCAAGGAGGCCTTGACCTAGATCCTGCCTCCTGCTGCTGGTGTGGAAGCTGATTGCAGTTAACAGCTCCTGAGCTTCCCAGCTGGATTTGGTGAGGGATTTGGTTGTGGAAGTGTCGGAAGGTGTGTGCCTTTCTCAGCCTCTCCCCTGCTGAGGCAGCTCATTGCTTTTTGCTTCTGTTTGCTGTATTTTGGGGGGTGTTATTTGGGTTTTTATTTGGTTCTGGTTTGGTTTTTAACCTGCTGAAATGTTCTGTCTCCGGTCTGGGTGGTTGGGAAGCACCAGTTTGTGAGGAATCCCTGCCCTCCTGAACGGCAGTCCCGGCGTTGGCCAGAGCAGGGGTCCACAGGGACCCCAACGCTCCCTTAAAATCCTGTCAGAGGGGTAATTAGCCCATGGAAGAGAATTAGGAGAGGTCTCTGGGCTCACCCCTCCTTCCAGGTGCTTGGCAGAGACACCAGGCAGGGTCTGGATTGCTGGGGAATCCCAGCTCCGGGTCGTCACACCGGGAGCAACTCAGCTCCAGGATGGTTTGTGCTGGTGGCCTCCTGGCTTTGGGCACCCAGCAATTTGGGGGTGACCTGTTCAGCTTGGCTGGTCTGGGGTGTAGGGTGTGAGGGAGAAACGTTCTGCTCCTCGGATCAGCGGTGAGGAGCCGGGACTGCCGGAGCTGCCGCGGACCCGCCGGTGAATCGGAGCAGCGGAAGGGCCCCCCCTGGCACTGTGGCAACCCCCTGGCTGAGTCTGTTGGAGGCACATGGGGCTGTTTTGGTGCTTGGTGGAGGGATGAGGGTGGAGAGGAGGAAGAGCCTGGCCCTGCTGCCAGCCTGAGGAGCTGTCCCAGCCGCTGTGCCCTGTAAGCTCATTAGTTCATCCTCATCACCCAGCCTCTCCCAAGGAGGCGGCTCATCCCTGTGTCCTTGTCACCAGAGCTGGTCTCCAGCTCCCTCCTTCCTCCACCAGCCCCTCTCTGAGCAGGGATCCATCAGGTCACCGCTGCTGTCTCAGCCTGGAACCTCTCCCACAGCTGCACAGCAGTGAGACCCAGGGTGCTCCCGACAGAGCAGGAGCTCAGGGGGTCTTAGGGCAGGAGGATGCTCGTCCTCTGCAAGGGAAATCTCTCAGGACGGCTCCAGGAGTTCCTGGGGCATCTTCCCTGGGATGGTTTGTCAGAGTGAAGCACCAGGGGCGGCGGTTGGGATCTCCAGGGAGCTGATTGCTGCCCCCGGCACCACAGCCCCTTGAAGGCTGTTGGGAAATCTTCAGAGTCCTGGCAGAGAGTGAGTCACCAGCCCCAGGGATGGGAGAAGTGAGATGTCCTGGGGACCCTGCTCCTTGGTGTCAGCACGATGGGCACTTCTGCTTTGGGGAGCTCGGGCTGTGCCGGCGGCTCCAGCTCCTGCTGGGAGCATTACTGGGCCCTGTGGGGTGTACTGGCTGTGGTGGGAGCTTGAGGAACCTCAGGCTGAAGGGCTTTCCTTAGGCAAAACCCGCTGGAATTCCTAGAGCTTGGCTTCTCCCAAAGCACTGGGCTGTGAACCCTGGGGCACAGGGGGTGTGTGTCACCCCCGCTGCACTTTGGCTTGTGAAGCCCTTGAGAGCATCGAGCTGGACCCGCTGGATCTGGCTGTCATCTCGCTGGATGTCCTTTGTGGGTGTGGGGGCCAGCAGCCCTCCCCCCTCAGAGCAGGGAGCAGCCCCCTCTCCCCTCCCAGAGCAGCCCCTTCTCCCCTCCTGGAGCAGGGAGCAGCCCCCTCTCCCCTCCTGGAGCAGCCCCCTCTCCCCTCCTGGAGCAGTCCCTTCTCCCCTCCTGGAGCAGCCCCCTCTCCCCTCCTGGAGCAGCCCCCTCTCCCCTCCTGGAGCAGCCCCCTCTCCCCTCCTGGAGCAGTCCCTTCTCCCCTCCTGGAGCAGCCCCCTCTCCCCTCCTGGAGCAGCCCCCTCTCCCCTCCTGGAGCAGCCCCCTCTCCCCTCCTGGAGCAGCCCCCTCTCCCCTCCTGGAGCAGCCCCCTCTCCCCTCCTGGAGCAGCCCCCTCTCCCCTCCTGGAGCAGCCCCCTCTCCCCTCCTGGAGCAGCCCCCTCTCCCCTCCTGGAGCAGCCCCCTCTCCCCTCCTGGAGCAGCCCCCGCTCCCCTCCTGGAGCAGCCCCCGCTCCCCTCCTGGAGCAGCCCCCGCTCCCCTCCTGGAGCAGCCCCCGCTCCCCTCCTGGAGCAGCCCCCTCTCCCCTCCTGGAGCAGTCCCTTCTCCCCTCCTGGAGCAGTCCCTTCTCCCCTCCTGGAGCAGCCCCCTCTCCCCTCCTGGAGCAGCCCCCTCTCCCCTCCTGGAGCAGCCCCCTCTCCCCTCCTGGAGCAGCCCCCTCTCCCCTCCTGGAGCAGCCCCCTCTCCCCTCCTGGAGCAGCCCCCTCTCCCCTCCTGGAGCAGCCCCCTCTCCCCTCCTGGAGCAGCCCCCTCTCCCCTCCTGGAGAAGCCCCTGCTCCCCTCCTGGAGCAGCCCCCTCTTCCCTCCTGGAGCAGCCCCCTCTCCCCTCCTGGAGCAGCCCCCTCTCCCCTCCTGGAGCAGCCCCCTCTCCCCTCCTGGAGCAGCCCCCTCTCCCCTCCTGGAGCAGCCCCCTCTCCCCTCCTGGAGCAGTCCCTTCTCCCCTCCTGGAGCAGCCCCTTCTCCCCTCCTGGAGCAGCCCCCTCTCCCCTCCTGGAGCAGCCCCCTCTCCCCTCCTGGAGCAGCCCCCTCTCCCCTCCTGGAGCAGCCCCCTCTCCCCTCCTGGAGCAGCCCCCTCTCCCCTCCTGGAGCAGCCCCCTCTCCCCTCCTGGAGCAGCCCCTTCTCCCCTCCTGGAGCAGCTCCCTCTCCCCTCCTGGAGCAGCTCCCTCTCCCCTCCTGGAGCAGCTCCCTCTCCCCTCCTGGAGCAGCCCCTTCTCCCCTCCTGGAGCAGCCCCCTCTCCCCTCCTGGAGCAGCCCCCTCTCCCCTCCTGGAGCAGCCCCCTCTCCCCTCCTGGAGCAGCCCCTTCTCCCCTCCTGGAGCAGCCCCTTCTCCCCTCCTGGAGCAGCCCCTTCTCCCCTCCTGGAGCAGCCCCTTCTCCCCTCCTGGAGCAGCCCCTTCTCCCCTCCTGGAGCAGCCCCTTCTCCCCTCCTGGAGCAGCCCCTTCTCCCCTCCTGGAGCAGCCCCCTCTCCCCTCCTGGAGCAGCCCCTTCTCCCCTCCCCTGGGGCAGCCCTCTCCCCAGCCCACATGTGTTCCCTGGGAGGGTACAGAGAACACCTGCATCTCCTCCTTCCCTGACTCCAGCAGGCAGGAGCTCGAGGAGCAGAGCATCCCTGTGTCCTGTCATCTCAGGATGAAACCCTTTGGCTCTCAGATCCCGGCCACGTGTCTCCCTGCTCCCCTCTCCAGCTCCTCCTGCGACGTGTGGTTTCCTGTCCCCTTCCTTCCTCAGGTTCCTTCCTTCCTTCCTCAGGTTCCTTCCTTCCTCAGGTTCCTTCCTTCCTTCCTCAGGTTCCTTCCTTCCTCACCCATGATGATTCCAGCCCGAGTTGCTATGGTGACTCGATTGCCAAGGTGTCAGTCCCGCGTCCCTGGTTCCCGCTGCTCCTTCCCGCTGCTCGGAGGGGCCAGGGGGCTTCTCCTGGAGCTGCTGGTGCTGGGAAGGAGCCCGCTGGGAGGGACAGTGAGCAGGCAGTGGGTGTTGCCCTTGGTTTGTGAATGAAGTGATGCACTGCAGGCTGGCTGGGGGGGGGGTCCTGGGTCCCATCCTCACCCCCTCCCGCGTCTGGCGTCGGCTCGGGGAGGAAACAGGCAGCAGAACTCACTGGGGGCTGAGGAGGGTGAGGGAGGGGAAGGGCTGTGTGTGCTCACAGGCTGCTGGGCAGGAGGGAAAGCACCATGTCTGAGGTGAGAAGTGAAGCCCAGGACCCAGTTCCAGCCTGGCTGGAGCTGGGGGAGTGGGAACCCCCTCCCCAGCATCTCTGGGTGCTCCAATGGCCCCTGCTGCCCGCGGAGGGGCTTGGAGCCGAGCGTGGGATGGGGTGAAGCTCCCTGTGCTGCAGCCCCTGTGCAGTGGGACTTTGCCCACTGGGTTTCTTCCTGGTGGGTGGAAGGGGCTGGGGTGAAGTGAGGGGCACTGGGCATCGCTCCCGATGAGAACGTGGCTCTGAGGTGGCACTGGGGGAGCTGAGGGCTCCAGCGTAGCGAGCGATGCCCTGTGCAGCTCAGCCTGATGCTCTGGAGGCTGCACTCCCGCCCTCAGAAGGGGATTTTTTCCCTCTTTCCCAACTTTACAGCCTCCAAAAGGGCTGTGCCTGGCTCTCAGCGGTCACAGGGCTGTGTCCAAGGGTCGCTTCCTTACCCCCAGTCGGGACTGGAGCTCTCAGGGCACTGATATCAGGCAGGGGAAGCTTTCCAGCCAGCTCCTGGCACAGCTCACGTGCTGCTCTGGCTCCCAAGAGCCACTTGGGGCTCTTCAAACTTGGTTCAGAGCCTGGGATCTCTCACCCATGAGCTGAGGCTGGGTCTCTCCAGGGCAATTCCTCGTTTGATGGGAAGAGAGGAGCCAAGAGCTGTTCAACCTGTGTGCTTGGCAGCGAGATCCCACCCGGGATCGATGGGAGGTGAATGGGAGGGCACGGGCAGGACGAGCTGATGGCTGGAGGGAGGATGTCTGATCCCTCTCCCCTGCCTGCTCAGGGGGCTGGGAAGCTGCTCCCTGCTTTGCCACCCCTGTGAAGTGTCAGTGGAGCAGGGGTGATGCTCTGCAGGGTTGGGGGAGTGAGGATGGATTGGCGTTGCCGGTGCTGCTGCGGTGCTGGGAAGCTCCTTGCCTGGTGTATTCAGGGACCTGTCACCTCCTGTGATCTATGGGCTCCCCAGCAGCTTGGATGGGATGGGATGGGATGATGGGATGGGATGGGATGATGATGGGATGGGATGATGATGGGATGGGGCAGGTGAAGCTCTGCCCATCCCTGTTCATACAGGGCACGTCTTGGGGCTTCAGAGCCTCCCTGGGGCTGCTGCAGGGACGGGGGAAACTGTGAGGAGCTCAGGCTCTGAGCGTGGAGGAGGCAGGGGGGGTGCTGGAGGAGGCAGAGGGGGTGCTGGAGGAGGCAGGGGGTGTTACAGCAGCAGCTCCCAGGCTGCTGGGAGTGGTGCAGAGCATTTGGCAACCGAAGCGGTCGTATCTCCTCTGTGTCATGCCAGGCCGGGTGCTGGTGGTGCTGCGTCGTGGTGGATGGGAGCACCAGCTTCCAAAATGGGTTCCCTGTGCTCTCTGAGCCTCTTCACCTGCTTCCTCATCTCAGGAACCTGGCAGCTGCCTTCCAGGTTGAGGGAAATTGGGTTGGTCTGGGAGCTGGGGGGACATGGAGCTGTGGTGGGAGAGACGTGCTCGGTGCTCCGGGGTCTCCTTGTGTTTGCCATCAGCTGAGGGGATGAGGGGGATGAGCCTTGAAGAAGTTCTAGTTGCACCTCAAGTCATTAAAGATAATTCAGTAATAACCCAGGAACTCCTCAGTAGGAAAACAGGAGTGAAGTGTAAACCGGAGCGAAACTGGAGCAGCCGGAGCCGGAGGGATTTCAGAGGGCAGCGGGTACGGGCTGGACCCCCCAGGCTGCCCTTTACAAAGGCTCTGCCATCACCTCAAAGGCTCACAGCCCTTCTACTCCCTCTCTCTGTCTTTCCCAGGAACGGGGTGAACGTTGAAGGAGCAACTCACAAGCAGGTGGTGGACCTGATCCGCGCCGGGGAGAAGGAGCTGATCCTGACGGTGCTGTCGGTGCCGCCCCACGAGGCCGACAACCTGGACCCCAGCGACGACTCCCTGGGCCAGTCCTTCTACGACTACACAGAGAAACAGGCTGTGCCCATCTCCATCCCCACCTACAAGCACGTGGAGCAGAATGGAGAGAAGTTTGTGGTTAGTATCCTGTGTGGAGAGTTCCTCCACACCCCCCCATCCTGAGCTGTGGGGCTGCTTGGTGCCCCTGGGTTGGCACCACGCTCATCTCAAGGCTGCTTAATTGCTGCTCAACTGCTTGCTCGCCCATCCTCACCCTTCCTCTGGGGCTTGGACACCCTTCCCTGTGTGCTGGGGAGGTTCTTTGTCAATGAGCTGGGTCTCTTGTGAAGATTAAGTAGGAAGCTCCTGTTTTACCCACGTGTCCTGTCTGTGCCTCCTGCTGATAAGGACACCAGGGAAAGGTGGAAAAGCCACAGGGAACAACTGTCTGAACACAGAGCTCCCTGTGTCTTCTCCCCTTCCACCTCCCTTGTCCCACCAGCTCTTTCCTCTGGGTGCTTTGCCTCCCTTGTCCCACCAGCTCTTTCCTCTGGGTTCTTTGCCTCCCTTGTCCCACCAGCTCTTTCCTCTGGGTTCTTTGCCTCCCTTGTCCCACCAGCTCTTTCCTCTGGGTTCTTTGCCTCCCTTGTCCCACCAGCTCTTTCCTCTGGGTTCTTTGCCTCCCTTGTCCCACCAGCCCTTTCCTCTGGGTTCTTTGCCTCCCTTGTCCCACCAGCTCTTTCCTCTGGGTTCTTTGCCTCCCTTGCCCCACCAGCTCTTTCCTCTGGGTTCTTTGCCTCCCTTGTCCCACCAGCTCTTTCCTCTGGGTTCTTTGCCTCCCTTGCCCCACCAGCTCTTTCCTCTGGGTTCTTTGCCTCCCTTGTCCCACCAGCTCTTTCCTCTGGGTTCTTTGCCTCCCTTGCCCCACCAGCTCTTTCCTCTGGGTTCTTTGCCTCCCTTGTCCCACCAGCTCTTTCCTCTGGGTTCTTTGCCTCCCTTGTCCCACCAGCTCTTTCCTCTGGGTTCTTTGCCTCCCTTGTCCCACCAGCTCTTTCCTCTGGGTTCTTTGCCTCCCTTGTCCCACCAGCTCTTTCCTCTGGGTTCTTTGCCTCCCTTGTCCCACCAGCTCTTTCCTCTGGGTTCTTTGCCTCCTTTGTCCCACCAGCTCTTTCCTCTGGGTTCTTTGCCTCCCTTGTCCCACCAGCTCTTTCCTTTGGGTTCCCCCCCCATCCTGTTGCACTCACAGGGGAGGCTGGTGGTCCTTTTCCTTGGCATCCTTTGAGGTTTAAGGTGGGTTCTGGCTCAGTGGTGAGGAGCCCTTTGGAGAGGGACCCAAAATGGGCTGGATAAAGCTGCTCATGTACAGCCTGACCCCAGCTCAGAGCCAGGGAACTGCATCCCCGTCCTGGGGGTGGCTGGTTAATGGATGGGAAGGGAATTCCTTGAGGAATTTTGGGGTGTCCTGCATCCATAACTCTGCTCTGGGTTTCCCCAGCTTGGGACCAGAGTCCTGTTTCCATAGCAGTGTCCAGAACGAAGCTGGAAGGGCGGGTGTGTAGTGAAGAAACTGGGGAACTTGGGGTGTTCCCAAAAGCTGTTGTGCTGCCTCTCCCCTGGGATGTGCCTGGGGTTGTGTCCCAACCCAAACCGAGCTCCTGCTGGGTGGGGGAACCTCTCTGTGTCCCAGGGGAAGTGGATGTGAACCTGAATCCGAAGCTGTGTGTCTTTGGCTGTGATGTGAAGCTCAATTCTGCAATTTCCAGCTGGGAATGCAGCTTGGAGCACATCTCACAGCTGGAAACAGCCGCTGCTGTCAGCGTGGTGCTGCTGTGGCATCATCTGGTGACACTGGGTGTATCCCAGGGACCCTCTGGCATGCAGGACATGGTCCTGGTGAGTGCTGTGCCAGCAGCCTCAGCACTCAGGGAGGGTTTCCAGAGGGTTTGGAGACTTTTCCTCTCCTCCCAGAGCAGAAAGGTGCCTTGAACACCCCTCAATCCCCCCACTGCCAGGTGTGGGGAGCAGCTGGGTCATACAGCTGTGTGTTTAACAGCTCAGACCCTCCTAGCTTGGCCTCATGGGGCCGGGCAGTGAAGCTGTGCTGGGCTGGGAAGCTTTCCTCAGGACAGAGAGACTCTTCTCAGCTGAGAAACAGCTGAGGGAGCTGGGGGTGTTGAGCCTGGAGAAGAGGAGGCTGAGGGGAGACCTTCTCCCCACCTCCCCTGCCCTGCCAGGAGGGTGCAGAGAGCTGGGCGATGGTCTCTTCAGCCAGGGGACAGGAGATGGGACAAGGGGCAATGGGCTCAAGCTGCCCCAGGGCAGGGGCAGAGCAGATGGGAGGGGAAAGTTCTTCCCTGAAGGAGTTGTGGGGATGGGGAACAGGGGCCTGGGATGAGCCTGGAACAGGGTCCGGGCCTGGGATAGGCCTGGAACAGGGTCTGGGCCTGGGATGGGCCTGGAACAGGGTCCGGGCCTGGGATGGGCCTGGAACGGGGTCTGGACCTGGAACGGGGTCTGGGCCTGGAATGGGCCTGGAACGGGGTCTGGGCCTGGGATGGGCCCGGAACGGGGTCCGGGCCTGGAACGGGCCTGGAACGGGGTCTGGGCCTGGAACGGGGTCCGGGCCTGGAACAGGGTCCGGGCCTGGGACGGGCCCGGAATGGGGTCCGGGCCTGGAACGGGCCCGGAACAGGGTCCAAGCCTGGGATGGGCCTGGAACGGGGTCCGGGCCTGGGATGGGCCTGGAACGGGGTCCGGGCCTGGGATGGGCCTGGAACGGGGTCTGGGCCTGGAACGGGGTCTGGGCCTGGAATAGGGGCCTAGAACAGGGTCAGGGCCTGATATAGGCTGCCTAGTGAGTGGGGCTGAGTAACGGGGTCCGGGCCTGGGATGGGCCTGGAATAGGGGCCTAGAACAGGGTCAGGGCCTGATACAGGCTGCCCAGTGAGTGGGGCTGAGTCCCCACCCCTGGATTTGGGTTAGATGAAGTGCTCAGGGTTGTGGGTCAGCACAGGATGGGAACAGTTGGACCTGATGATCTCAAAAGGTCTTTTCCAAGCCGGTGACTGTGTGACCCTCCTCCCCTCCCAGGTCTATAACGTTTACATGGCGGGCCGGCAGCTCTGCTCCAAGCGGTACCGGGAATTCGCCATCCTGCACCAGAACCTGAAGCGGGAATTCGCCAACTTCACCTTCCCCCGGCTGCCGGGGAAATGGCCCTTCTCCCTGTCCGAGCAGCAGCTGGACGCCCGGCGGCGAGGCCTGGAGGAGTACCTGGAGAAAGGTACTGAGCTGGGATGCTGAGCCCAGGCAGCCCCACGCCACCCTCCTCACAAAGAGGGAGAGAAACCCTCCTGAGGGTGATCCCAAACTCCATGGGGGTTCGTTTACCTGGGAGGGAGGAAGCTCCTGTGGAGCTGGGTTGGGATTTTACCGCTGAGGTGGGGAGAGGGAGCTCGGACTCGTTGCAGCTTCCCAGTGCGTGTGCTTCCAGCTGCCAGCTCCCAGCAGCAGCAGCCTGTGGAATTGGGATTTGAAGGTGCAGTGAGGTTTTTATTTACAGTCTCATGTCGTAATCCTGGAGGGAACACGGGGAGGAGGAAGAGGAGGGGAAGGAAGTGGCATTTGCAGCCGTTACGGGGGGAGCTCAGCTCAGCGGTGACCCCAGCGGGCTCGTGGCTGGATGCTCTGCAGCAGCAGCACCAGATTCCCGTGGTGGGGAAGGGGATCCAGAACCTTCTCCCAGCACACAGCCCCCAGCTAAAGCTGAGCCCACAGTTTGCAGTGGGGGGGCTGTGGGTGGGATTCAGGGAGCGATCACCCTCCCCACCCCCCCATTCCTGGGATGCTGGGTTGTTAACTGCCCCGAAGCAGCTCGGTTAATTAGTGTGTGAGCTTAATGAGCTCATCCCTTCCCTTAAGGCTGGGTTTCCCTCAGCCCCACCTTGCCCAGCTCCTTCATCCTCATCCTCAGTGAGGAGCTGGCCGGAGGAAGGCCGGGCTGGCTGTGGCTGGGGGTACAGCTCAGATCCCAGCTCTTCGCTCCACTTGGCCTAAATTCCCAACACTTCCAGTCCCCTTGGAATGACTTGGAGGTGTTTTCAGAGGGAAAAAGTACATTTGATGGCATTTTGCCCACTCCTGAATGTGTTCTGAACCTCCTGGGTGCCCAGGAGTGTCCGATGCACCCGCTCCCTGCTGGGGGTGGGGGGGTCAGGCTGGATCAGGCTCCATGCAGGACGTTGGGATGCTGCTTTGGGAAGGCTGGACATCCCACCTGTGCTTCTCACTGCCCACAGACAGACTGGTGGTTTCCCTGTGTCCTTCAGGCTCCCCCCTTTCCCCAGCACCCCCCTAACCTGCGCTCTCTGTCCCGCAGTGTGTTCCATACGTGTCATCGGGGAGAGCGACATCATGCAGGAGTTCCTATCCGAGTCGGATGAGGTGGGTGCACAGGGAGGGTGCCTGAGCTCTGCTGTGCCCCCAACACACCCCCCCCCAACACACCCCTTGCAGCCAAAACCACTGGTAAAACTGGATCCAGGAGCAGATCCCTGCCAAAACCCTGGGGGGGCTGGACAGGAAACCGTGGCAAGACCCCAGGGTGCAGGCTCAGGGTGCTGCTGGGTGCCTTCCCTCTGTGCCATGGCTCTCTGGGAAGGGGAGACCTGGCAGGGGAAACCTGCTTGCTGAGTCCTCTTCCATGTCCTGTGCTGGTGGCAGCTCTGGTGGCTTCGTGGCCATGAGCCACTCACGTTCACCAGCAGAGATTTGCTTCTCCCAGGCTCTGAGCCGCCGTCTGCCTTGGGGCTGCTGCTCTCCTCCCAGCCTTTCTGCAGCACGCTGAGCTGAGCTGCCACGTCCCAGAGCTTCCTCTTGCTCTTCACTGGCAAACTCAGGAGTGGGACGCCCTGCCCCAGCGTGATGTGAAGCTGTTTGCTCAGCTCCCTGCACCCAGAGCACAGCTCCCATCCTCCTTCCCTCAGAATGCCTTGGCTGTGGAGCGGGATGGGGTTCTGGAGGCTCCCAGAGCAGCTGCCCATTAGCAGTGATGGGTTTAATTAGCCAGCACAAGGCAATAACCACTCATTGGGGCTCAGTTCAGCCTCAGTTCACTGATCTCCAGTGTCTCTCCTTGCCTCCTGCAGAACTACAACGGCGTCTCGGACGTGGAGCTGCGCGTCGCGTTACCCGACATCACGACGGTGACAGTCAGAGTCAAGAAGAACAGCACCACAGACCAGGTGTACCAGGTGAGCCAGGGCTGAGAGGGGTTCAGGTGGTAACCACAAGCCCCCTGAGCTCCTGAGCACAGGGAGCACGTCAGCAATGCTGCTTTGCCATAGTGGAGAGGACAGGGATGCTGGGGACCTTATGCTGTGCTGAGGCAGCGCTGCTGCTGGCAGGCTCACCCACAAAGGATGGATCATCACTGATAATTAATTGTCACTGATAATAGTGTGGAGCTGGTGGATGGCTCTGGGCTCCAGGCAGATCCTGGGTTACAGCTCGCAGGGGCTGCGGTGGTGGAGCCGGGTCTGGGAGCTGCTGGGAGCCGGATCCCTGAGCTGCTGGGAACTGGATCCCAGAGCTTCAGGGAGCTGGGTCTGGGAGCCAGGTCTGGGGGCTGGGTCTGGGAGCCAGGTCTGGGAGCTGCTGGGAGCCAGGTCTGGGAGCTGCTGGGAACTGGATCCCAGAGCTCCTGGGAGCCGGGTCTGGTAGCTGCTGGGAGCCAGATCCCTGAGCTGCTGGGAGCTGCTGGGAGCCGGGTCTGGGAGCTGCTGGGAGCCGGGTCTGGGAGCTGCTGGGAGCCGGGTCTGGGAGCTGCTGGGAGCCGGGTCTGGGAGCTGCTGGGAGCCGGGTCTGGGAGCTGCTGGGAGCCAGGTCTGGGAGCTGCTGGGAACCGGATCCCTGAGCTGCTGGGAACTGGATCCCAGAGCTGCTGGGAGCCGGGTCTGGGAGCCAGGTCTGGGAGCTGCTGGGAGCCAGATCCCTGAGCTGCTGGGAGCCAGATCCCTGAGCTGATGGGAGCCAGTCTCTCTGTGGCAGGAGTGTGTGTGGGATGTGAAAGGCACTGACCCTTTTTGGGGAACTCTCTGGCCCCGTTCCGTGTTTGTGAGCGGCCGGCAGCCCGGCGCTTGAAGTGGAAAACTCCATATGACTGACTCAAACCAGTGGAAAAGGGGAATTGGGTGGATGAGAGGGAAGAGAGGGATGTGGGAAACCCCAGTGTGAAAGGGGAACTGGGAGCATTGGGGGATTTTGTGCAGGAGGAGCTCTGGACATGCCAGGCTGAGCTCTGAGGGTGGGATTCGCGGGGCCATCATGCAATTGAGCTTCCCATCACCTCCACCCAGGGCTGGAGCTCTTGCTGCAGCTGCAGCATGAGGGAGCAGGGTGGTGTTGAACCCCCAGGGAGGTGTGTTCCCCCCCATTGGGGATGAACCTGGAGGCATCCGAAGGAAGGACGCTGGTTGGACTTGATCTAGAGACATTCCTGGGGAGGTGGAAGGGGAGAGGCTGCACCCTGCTTGGGAAACCCTGGGGTTTCACCAGGGAGGAAGAATGAAGCTTTTCCCTGGCAAATGACCCCTCAGCTTAGGGAATATTTGGGAATAACCAGTAGGAAGCCCTGTGTGAGGCAGCCAGGCGCTGGCTCCTGTCCTGCTCACCCCCTTTGCCCCTTGGGTTGCTCTCCAGGCTGTGGCTGCCAAGGTTGGGATGGACAGTATTACCGCCAACTACTTCGCCTTGTTTGAAGTGATCAACCACTCCTTCGGTGAGTCCTTCCCCCGAGGGGCTCCCGAGCCTGAGGGGAGGGGGCTCTGCGGGGTCTGAGGGGAGGGGGCTCTGCAGGGCCTGAGGGGAGGGGGCTCTGCGGCAGGGCCCGAGGGGAGGGGGCTCTGCGGCAGGGCCCGAGGGGAGGGGGCTCTGTGGCAGGGCCCGAGGGGAGGGGGCTCTGCGGCAGGGCCCGAGGGGAGGGGGCTCTGTGGCTGGGCCCGAGGGGAGGGGGCTCTGCAGGGCCTGAGGGGAGGGGACTCTGCAGGGCCTGAGGGGAGGGGGCTCTGCGGGGCCTGAGGGGAGGGGGGGCTTTGCAGGGCCTGAGGGGAGGGGGCTCTGCAGGGCCTGAGGGGAGGGGGCTCTGCAGGGCTCGAGGGAAGGGGGCTCTGCGGGGTCTGAGGGGAGGGGGCTCTGTGGCAGGGCCCGAGGGGAGAGGGGGCTCTGCGGGGCCTGAGGGGAGGGGGCTCTGCAGGGCCTGAGGGGAGGGGACTCTGCAGGGCCTGAGGGGAGGGGGCTCTGCGGGGCCTGAGGGGAGGGGGGGCTTTGCAGGGCCTGAGGGGAGGGGGCTCTGCAGGGCCTGAGGGGAGGGGGCCCTGCGGGGCCTGAGGGGAGGGGGCTCTGCGGGGCCTGAGGGGAGAGGGCTCTTCAGGGCCCGAGGGGAGGGGGCTCCTCAGGGCCCGAGGGGAGGGGGCTCTTCAGGGCCCGAAGGGAGGGGGCTCTGTGGCAGGGCCCGAGGGGAGGGGGCTCTGCGGGGCCCGAGGGGAGGGGGCTCTGCGGGCCCCGAGGGGAGGGGGCTCTGCGGCAGGGCCTGAGGGGAGGGGGCTCTGTGGCAGGGCCTGAGGGGAGGGGGCTCTGTGGCAGGGCCTGAGGGGAGGGGGCTCTGCGGGGCCTGAGGGGAGGGGGCTCTGTGGCAGAGCCTGAGGGGAGGGGGCTCTGCGGGGCCCGAGGGGAGGGGGCTCTGCGGGGCTTGAGGGGAGGGGGCTCTGCGGGGCCTGAGGGGAGGGGGCTCTGCGGGGCCCGAGGGGAGGGGGCTCTGCAGGGCCTGAGGGGAGGGGGCTCTGCAGGGCCTGAGGGGAGGGGGCTCTGTGGCCGGGCCCGAGGGGAGGGGGCTCTGCAGGGCCCGAGGGGAGGGGGCTCTGCGGGGCTTGAGGGGAGGGGGCTCTGCGGGGCTTGAGGGGAGGGGGCTCTGCGGGGCCTGAGGGGAGGGGGCTCTGCGGGGCCTGAGGGGAGGGGGCTCTGCAGGGCCTGAGGGAAGGGGGCTCTTCAGGGCCTGAGGGGAGGGGGCTCTGCAGGGCCTGAGGGGAGGGGGCTCTGCGGGGTCTGAGGGGAGGGGGCTCTGTGGCAGGGCCCGAGGGGAGGGGGCTCTGCGGGGCTCAAGGGGAGGGGGCTCTGCGGGGCCTGAGGGGAGGGGGCTCTGCGGGGCCTGAGGGGAGGGGGCTCTGCGGGGCCTGAGGGGAGGGGGCTCTGCGGGGCCTGAGGGGAGGGGGCTCTGCAGGGCCTGAGGGGAGGGGGCTCTGCAGGGCCTGAGGGGAGGGGGCTCTGTGGCAGGGCCCGAGAGGAGGGGGCTCTGCAGGGCCCGAGGGGAGGGGGCTCTGCAGGGCCTGAGGGGAGGGGGCTCTGCAGGGCCTGAGGGAAGGGGGCTCTTCAGGGCCTGAGGGGAGGGGGCTCTTCAGGGCCTGAGGGGAGGGGGCTCTGCAGGGCCTGAGAGGAGGGGGCTCTGTGGCAGAGCCTGAGGGGAGGGGGCTCTGCGGGACCCAAGGGGAGGGGGCTCTGCAGCCGAAAAGAGCTGTGGGGGGAAGAAGGGCCCTTGGAGTGGAGCTGGGGTGCTGCTCCCGGCTGGTGTGGCTGGGGTTCCTCTCCCATGACTGGGGGAGCCTCTCCCATGGCTGGGGGGGGGTCTCACCTGTGCTCACCCCGGCGTCCCCGCTCTCCCCAGTGCGCAAACTGGCGCCCAACGAGTTCCCCCACAAGCTCTACGTGCAGAACTACACCTCGGCCGTGCCGGGCACCTGCCTGACCATCCGCAAGTGGCTCTTCACTACAGAGGAGGAGGTTCTCCTCAACGACAACGACCTGGCTGTCACCTACTTCTTCCACCAGGTGGGTGCCCACACAAGAACCCGGCTCCCAGAGCTGCCCCGGACACCGCGGAGCTCCAGCGTGCTGCTGGTGGGGAGGGGGGGATCCAGGGGGTCAGGAGCCCCTGGCCAGGTGGCAGTTGGATGGGAGGGAGAGGTCCTGCTGCTCCGTGTCACCTTCCCAGAGCCAGCAGGGAGGGTGTGTTGTTCAGGAAGGTGCCTGTGACCTCCCTGTTCTCCCTTTCCACCGGCACTCAGGGATGATGTGGGGCTGGGAAGGGTCGTGCCCCCCCCCCCCCACTGCCAGTGCCCAGCTCAGGGGTGGATAACCATGGAGCTCAGGGAGGAGATTCCCTGCTTGGCCTGAACCTCCTGAAACACTGTCCTCTGATCCAGGTCTGCACCAGCCTCTGGTGCAAGTGCAAAGGAAACAGTTGTTGTTCAATCCCTTGTTGTCCCAGAGACATTCCAGAGGTTTTCCATCCCTCTGCGGGACAGGGGTGGGGGTCAGCAGGGTTTGGGTGGCCTCAGGGCCAGCCTGGGGAGGCAGAGCCTGGATCTGGGTGAGGAGATGCCTTGTCTGAGCAATATTCCCTTTCCCTTCTCTGCCCAGGCTGTGGATGATGTCAAGAAAGGCTACATCAAAGCCGAGGAGAAGTCCTACCAGCTGCAGAAGCTGTGTGAGCAGAGGAAGATGGTGATGGTGAGTCCTGTCCTTGTCCTGTCCCCTTCCCCGGCTCGCCCAGGGTGGGGACAGAGGTGTCTCTGCCAGGCTGGAGGGAGAGCCGGCTCCTGCTGCGGGTTGCTGCTGTCCCAGTGCCTCAGTTTCCCCTCTGTGCCTGGCAGAGTCTCTCCCAGATGGTGAGCCCTGGGTCAGAGCTCACTGCTGGGTGTGGGGTGGCTCCGGGTGGAGCCGCCTTGGGCTCCCGGAGCCGTTCGCTCGGATCTGTGCCCTGCCTGGGACCGTGGCTGCTCCGAGCTCTGCCCGTGATCCGAGGGCTGGGGAGTGGAGCAGCTGAGGGGCTGGTTGGCTCCTTCCTTCCTTCCTTGTTTTCCCATTCCTTGGGGACACTCCAGGCTCCCTGCGCTGGGGCGAAGCCGGGGATTGCTGGGCGGTGTGGGCAGGCAGGAGGGTGCCAAAGCTCCATCCCAATTCCCATCCCAATCCCCATTCCCATCCCATCCCCATCCCATCTCCTTTCCATCCCAATTCCCATCCCCATCCCAATTCCCATCCCCATCCCCATTCCCATCCCCATCCAATCCCCTTCCCATCCCAATCCCCATCCCCTTCCCATCCCAATCCCCGTCCCATCCCCATCTCCTTCCCGTCCCATCCCAATCCCCTTCCCATCCCAATCCCCTTCCCATCCCAATCCCCTTCCCTTCCTATCCCCATCCCAATCCCCTTCCCTTCCTATCCCCATCCCAATCCCCTTCCCATCCCAATCCCCTTCCCATCCCCATCCCCTTCCCATCCCCTTCCCATCCCCATCCCCTTCCCATCCCCTTCCCTTTCCATCCCAATCCCCATCCCCATCCCCTCCCCATCCCCATCCCCTTCCCATCCCCTTCCCTTTCCATCCCAATCCCCATCCCAATCCCCTTCCCATCCCCTCCCCATCCCCATCCCCTTCCCATCCCAATCCCAATCCCCTTCCCATCCCCATCCCATCCCCATCTCCTTCCCATCCTAATCCCCATCCCATCCCTTCCTCCCTGTGCCTTCTCCCCCCAGTACCTGAACATGCTGCGGACGTGCGAAGGCTACAACGAGATCATCTTCCCCCACTGCTCCTGCGACTCGCGGCGCAAGGGCCACGTCATCACAGCCATCAGCATCAAGCACTTTAAACTCCATGCCTGCACAGAGGAGGGGCAGCTGGAGGTGAGGGGGGGGCTGCCCTTCACCCAGCACCCACCGTGTCCCCCAACACCTCCCCACAAGCCCTGGGGTGCTGCCGAGAGGATCCCGCAGGGATTTGGGTGGGAGCAAGGGGGGGGTCTCTGTGGGTGTTGGTGCAGCCTGGGCCCTGGGCAACCTTGTGTGGCGCCAGGGATGGGGGTTGGTGGCCCTGCCTGTGGCAGGGGGGTTGGAGCTCTTGGGACCCTTGGGGTCCCTCCCAAACCTGGCAGGGGGGTTGGAGCTCTGGGACCCTTGGGGTCCCTCCCAAACCTGGCAGGGGGGTTGGAGCTCTGGGACCCTTGGGGTCCCTGCCTGTGGCAGGGGGGTTGGAGCTCTGGGACCCTTGGGGTCCCTCCCAACCCTGGCAGGGGGGTTGGAGCTCTTGGGACCCTTGGGTTCCCTCCCTACCCTAGCAGGGGGGTTGGAGCTCTGGGACCCTTGGGGTCCCTCCCAACCCTGGCAGGGGGGTTGGAGCTCTGGGACCCTTGGGGTCCCTCCCAACCCTGGCAGGGGGGTTGGAGCTCTGGGGACCCTTGGGGTCCCTGCCTGTGGCAGGGGGGTTGGAGCTCTGGGACCCTCGGGGTCCCTCCCAACCCTAGCAGGGGGGTTGGAGCTCTGGGACCCTCGGGGTCCCTCCCAACCCTGGCAGGGGGGTTGGAGCTCTGGGACCCTTGGGGTCCCTCCCAACCCAGCCCAGTCTGGGCTTCTGTGATTCCTCAGCTCTGAGGTGTCCCCGCAGCGAGGACTCGGCACCCCCCTCGCTCGTACCCCCTTTTGCTTCACCTCTGGACCCCTTCCTCCTCCCCATCCCAGGACGTGGCCACACTGGGGCCTGACCCATGTCCCCTCTGTCCCCAGAACCAGGTGATTGCCTTTGAGTGGGAGGAGATGCAGCGGTGGGACACAGATGAGGAGGGGATGGCCTTCTGCTTCGAGTACGCACGGGGGGAGAAGAAACCCCGATGGGTCAAAATCTTCACCCCCTATGTAAGTACCCACCCCCCCTCTTCCCCCCCAGCTCCCCCCTCCAGCACCCCCCTGCCCCATTCCTTGTGGATCTGCCAAGGAAAAACCCAGAGCTTGGCTTGGGTTTCCTCCTGGGAGCTGGGGGAGCACCCAGCACCCCCTGGGTTCAGGGTGGGAGGTGGGTGAGTGGGTGATGCAGGGATGGGTGCCCACAGCACTGGGAGCTTTGAGTGGGCAGCTGGTCCCCAAGTCCCCAGGGCTGCTCTGAGATGTCCCCCCCCTCCTGTTGCCCCCTCCCCTTGTGTCATCCCCCCCTCCCCTTGCAGTTCAACTACATGCACGAGTGCTTCGAGCGGGTGTTCTGCGAGCTCAAGTGGCGGAAGGAGGTGAGAGCAGCCCCCCAGGACTCAGGGACCCCCCCCAGGACACAGGGAACACCCCCAGTGCCCACAGGAACACCCCCAGGACACAGGCACCCCCCCCAGGGCACACAGACCTCCCCCAGGAGACAGGGACCCCCCCCAGGGCACACTGGGACCCCCCAAGACCCACAGACACTCCCCCAGTGCCCACAGGAACACCCCCAGGACACAGGCACCCCCCCCAGGGCACACAGACCTCCCCCAGGAGACAGGGACCCCCCCTCCAGGGCACACAGGGACCCCCCCCTAGGGCACACAGACCTCCCCCAGGAGACAGGGACCCCCCCCAGGGCACACTGGGACCCCCCCAAGACCCACAGACACTCCCCCAGTGCCCACAGGAACACCCCCAGGACACAGGCACCCCCCCCAGGGCACACAGACCTCCCCCAGGAGACAGGGACCCCCCCTCCAGGGCACACAGGGACCCCCCCTAGGGCACACAGACCTCCCCCAGGAGACAGGGACCCCCCCCAGGGCACACAGGGACACCACACAGGGACCCCCCAAGACCCACAGGGACCCCCTCCAGGACACACAGACACCCCCCCAAGACCCAAAGGGACCACCCCCCAAGACCCACAAGGACCCCCCCAAGACCCACAAGGGACCCCCCCCAGGACACAGGGACCCACCCAGGACACACAGCCCCCCCCCCCAAGACCCACAGGGACCCCCCCCAGGACACAGGGACCCCCCCCAGGACACACAGCCCCCCCCAAGACCTACAGGGACCCCCCCCCCAGGACACACAGACACCCCCCAGGACACAGGGACCCCCCCCAGGACACACAGCCCCCCCCAAGACCTACAGGGACCCCCACCCCAGGACACACAGACACCCCCCAGGACACACAGCCCCCCCCCGCCATCGGCTCGCTGACGCCCCCTGTCTCCTCTTCCCTTGCAGAACATCTTTCAGACGGTCAGGTCACAGCAGAGGGACGCGGCCACTTAGCGACCCCCCCCCCCCCGGTGCCCCCCCCCCCCGGCGTCTGGCGTTGTATTAAAGCCCCTCACTAAACGTTACCGGTACCGGCCGGGTCTCAGTCGCTACGGGAGCCCCGGAGCAGCAGCAGGGAGCAGTGAGAGGGGGGGGGAAGGGGCTGGGCCCCCCCCCAAACCCCCCTTCCCCCCTCCCTGGGAGTGGGAGGGGGGACACAGCTCTGGTTTCCTACACCCCACATGGATGGAGGTAACACCCCCCCAGCCCTCCAAGTGCTGTACATATGCCCCCCCCCAGCACGAAGCCCCCCCCCCCTTTCTTTTACCCCCCCCCATTTCTTCCCCCCCTCCCCCCAGCGCTGCTGCACCTTTCTAAATGGGGGGGGGGGGTTTACACGTGTCTCCCCCTGACCCACTGAGGTGTGGGGGGGAAAGTTGCTATTTTTTATTTTAAACCTGATTTTAGAGGAAAAATCAAACCCTGAAACCCCCCCAAGGACCCCCCCCAGGACCCCCCCCAGCCTGGGGGAGGGGGGGGGGTGTCCTGTGTCCTGTTCCCTCCCCCCAGAGCATCTCTGTGCCTCAGCACTTCCTTCTCCCAGTTCCCCCTTTTTGGGGTCTGGGTGTTTTCAGGCTCTGGGGGGGTGTTTTGGGGTGGGGGGGGGGGGAGCCCAGCTGGGATGGGGGTTTGGGGGTGGTGGGGGGCACTGGGGGGTCCTGGGAGGAGAAGGAAGAGGTGCTGGAGGGGGTCAGGGGCTGGTTCCCTGGGGTGGGGAGGGGGGGGGCTCAGGGGTGGGAGCTGCTCCCCCTCCATGCTGAGGGGACCCCACAATGGGGACCTATGGGCAATGTGTGTGTGTCCCCCAGTTTTGGGGGGGGGGGTGAGGGGGGGTTTTGCCCCCCCCAAAGCCAAGGCAAGTGCAGGGAGTGGGGGGTTAATTAGCCCAGCACCCCACTAATTGGATTTGAGCTCAGCCCATGGCCTCAGGAGCCCCGTGCTGGGTGAATGGGGAGGGGGGGAGGTGGTGCAGGGACCCCCCCCCCTCAAAGCACCAGGGCTCATCAGTGTCACGAGAGGGTCAGGGCTCAGCAATAACCCACCCATTGCCCTGGTCGGTTGGAGCTGGGGGTGTGTCTGTCTGTCTGTCCCCCCCTCCAGATTTCCTCCTCAATTTATCATCTCCTACCACAGGGGGGGGTGTTGGAGCCGGAAAACACCCCCCAAAAAACCTCCTTAACACATCCCCCTCCCCCCACCCTGCTGCTCCCGGGGCCCCTCCCCCCCCCTCCTCTAACCGCCGGCTCCTCGGTGACGTCACTGCGTGTAATTAATTGTAACATATTTTAAATAAATGGATTTATTGCCGGGTCCTGTCCCCCCCCCACCCCCTAAACCCCCCCAAACCCCCCCAAACCCCTTCAAACCCCCCCAAACCCTTTCAAACCCCCCAAACCCCTTCAAATCCCCCCACACCCCAGGGTGCTGCCTTGGGGGGGGGGGTATTTTTGGGGGGAGGGGGGTGTAGAGGCTCCTTCACACACAAAGGGGGGGTCGGGGGGGGGTGTTTTTTGTTTGTTTTTTTAACTTATTTTATTGAGACAGGAAAAAAAAAATAATAAAAGAGGGAAAAAAAGCCCAAAAAAAGAGACAAAAACCCGGGGGATCCGTCCAGCAATAAATAGCCAATAAGTTACAGGGGGAGGGGGGGGTCTGCGTGTGCCCCCCACCCCCCCCCACCCCGCACCCCCCCACCCCCACCCCCTCCCACCCCCGAAATCAACTCAGCAGGTACCAAACCCCCCCCCCCCCCAAAAAGGGGAGGGGGAAAGAGAGAGAGAGAGACCCCAGCCCTGCATTCCCCCCCCCCCCCCCCCCCTTCAAACCCCCCCCCAACCACCTTATTTACAGCGGGGAGCGGTGGGTGTAAACGTGGGGCTGGGGGTGCTGGGGTGGGTGCTGGGTGGGGGGGAGGAAGAGGGGTTTGGGGTGGGGAGGGGGCTGCACAGCACCCGTTTGGCTGGTGGGTGCCCGGTGCACCCTGGTTTGGCTGCTGTGGGTCCAGGCAGAGCTGGAGGCGGTCGGTCTGTCTGTCCATCTGTCTGTCTGTCTGTCCATCCATCCGCTCTGGGGGGGTACCAGCTGCACCCAGCGCTGGGATTTTGGGGTCCAGGGCAGCACCGGGCGCTTCACCGGGCGCATCAGAGCATCCCCAGCCCCGAGGACCCCCGGGGCTGCCCTGTGCCCCCAGCCCTGGGTTTTTGGGGTGGGGGGTGAGGTGGGGGGTGTGCAGCCCTTTCATGTGTCCCCCCCCACCCCCACCCACCCACCATCACCCCATCCCCAGCCGGTGCAGCCACCGGTGCCTGTGGGTGCGTGGAGGGGGGGTGGGGGTGGGGTGGGGAAACTGAGGCAGGGTTGGGGTGGGGGCGAAGCGGGGTGGCAGTGTGTGTTGGGGAGGGGTCCCGCTGCGCCCTGGCACGGCCACCCTGGGGGTGGGGGGGGTGGTGGTGGTGCTGGGGATGGGACCCCCAACCGGGCCCCACCCCCCCTCCATGTCCCCCGTCCCTGTGCCCGGCTTGGAGCTGGTTTTGGTCCTGTTTGATGAGAAAGAAGCTCCAAGCAGGGTCCTCCTCGGGGGGGGGCAGAGCCCTGGGGGGAGCAGAGGGGGGTGGGTAAGGGGGTGGGGGGTGTGCCCCCCAGGGCAGATTGGACCCGGGTGCTGGGGGGTGCTGGCACCCAGAGCCCACCCAGCCCAGCCTGAGCTGGGCTGGACAAGGGGGTCCAGCTCGGTCCTGGAGGGGGGGGTCCATCCTTCCTGAGCGTGTGGGGGGGGCTGTGTCCCCCCCCCCTCCCCCAGCAGGACCGAGCCCCCTGTGGGCACCGCTGGGGCGGGGGCTGCTCTGCAAGGGGGGGCACCCAAGGGTGCTGCTCCGGAGCCGCCGGACCTGGATGGGTGGGATGGGGGGGTATTTAGCAGAGCTGGGAGGGGGGGTCCCAGCTGGGAGGGGGGGTCCCAGCCTGGAGGGGTTTTGGGGGGGGGTCTGGGGGGGGCTCACCGGGCTCAGTATGGCCGGTTGGCGTCTTTGGGCCTCTTGAGCTGCACCTTGAGGCGCTTCATGCCGATCTGGAAGCCGTTCATGGCCTGGATGGCGGCCTGGGCGCTGGCGGGGTTGTCAAAGCTCACGAAGCCTGAGGGGACGGGGAGGGTGGGGACAGGGGGACAGGGACAGGGGGACAGCAGGGACATGGGGATGTGGGGACATCAGGGACATGGGGACAGGGACACGGGGACAGGGACATGGGGACATCAGGGACACGGGGACATCAGGGACGTGGGGACATCAGGGACATGGGGACAGGGACATGGGGACATCAGGGACACAGGACATGGGGACATCAGGGACATGGGGACGTGGGGACATCAGGGACATGGGGACAGGGACATGGGGACATCAGGTATGGGAGGGACATGGGGGACACAGGGACATCAGGGACACGGGACATGGGGACATCAGGGATGGCAGGGACATGGGGACAGCAGGGACATGGGGACAGGGACATGGGGACATCAGGAATGGGAGGGACATGGGGACAGGGACATGGGGACATGGAGACACAGGGACATGGAGACAGGAACATGGGGACACGGGGACACGGGGAAATCAGGGACATGGGGACACAGGGAGAGGGACATGGGTACAGGGGCATGGGGACACAGAGATGGCAGGGACAGGGACATGGGGACACGGGGATGGTAGTGACAGGGGGACAGCAGGGACACAGAGGACACACAGACAGCAGGGACATGGGGGATATCAGAGATGAGGGGACATCAGGGACGTGGGGACACGAGATCAGCAGGGATGGGGGGGACATGGTGACACAGAGAGCATCAGAGACACGGGGGACAGAGGACAGCAGGACATCGGGGACATGGGGACACAGGACACACGGACAGTGGGTACATGGGGGGACAATCAGGGATTGGGGGGACACAGAGGACAGACACATGGACAGCAGGGAGATGGGTCAGTGGGGATGGGAGGGGGTGACCACAACCACCCCCCAGCTCCACCACAGGCCCTGGCCTGGGGTCCCCATGGCGGTGTCCCCCCCGTGTCCCCCCCGTCCCCCCCGTGTCCCTACCGAAGCACTTGCTCTGGTTGGTGGCTCGGTCCACAAAGACCTTGGCTGAGATGACGTTGCCGAAGGGCAGGAACATCTGGAGGATCTCGGTGTCGGCGAACTCCTGGGGCAGGTGGTAGATGAAGATGTTACAGCCCTCGGGGCCTGCGGAGGGAGCGGCGTCACGGCGGGCGGGGGGCACCGGCCCCGCGCCCCAACCCAGCCCCTGCGCCCACCGGCACCCCCAGCCCACCCCCAGCCCACCCCCAGCACCCTGACCCCCACCCAACGGGCACCCTGAGCCCACCCCCAGCACCCTGACCCCTGCCCTACCCAACGGGCACCCTGAGCCTCGGCACCCCCTCCCACCCCACCCCCCCCCCCCCCCAGCACCCTGACCCCTGCCCTACCCAATGGGCACCCTGAGCCCACCCCAACCCCAGCACCCTGACCCCTGCCCAATGGGCACCCTGAGCCCACCCCAACCCCCCCAGCACCCTGACCCCTGCCCAACGGGCACCCTGAGCCTCAGCACCCCTCCCACCCCCCAGCACCCTGACCCCCGCCCAACGGGCACCCTGAGCCTCAGCACCCCTCCCACCCCCAGCACCCTGACCCCCGCCCAACGGGCACCCTGAGCCTCAGCACCCCTCCCACCCCCCCAGCACCCTGACCCCTGCCCAATGGGCACCCTGAGCCTCAGCCCACCCCCACCCCCAGCACCCTGACCCCTGCCCTACGGGCACCCTGAGCCTCAGCCCACCCCACCCCCAGCACCCTGACCCCTGCCCTACCCAACGGGCACCCTGAGCCCACCCCACCCCCAGCACCCTGACCCCTGCCCAACGGGCACCCTGAGCCCACCCCCCCCCCCCCCCCCCACCCCCCCCCAGCACCCTGACCCCCGCCCAACGGGCACCCCGAGCCCACCCCACCCCCAGCACCCTGACCCCTGCCCAACGGGCACCCTGAGCCCACCCCACCCTCAGCACCCTGACCCCCGCCCAACGGGCACTCTGAGCCTCAGCACCCCTCCCACCCCCAGCACCCTGACCCCCTGCCCAACGGGCACCCTGAGCCCACCCCCACCCCACCCCCCTGACCCCTGCCCAACGGACACTCTGAGCCTCAGCACCCCTCCCACCCCCCAGCACCCTGACCCCTGCCCAACGGGCACCCTGAGCCCACCCCCACCCCCAGCACCCTGACCCCCGCCCAACGGGCACCCTGAGCCTCAGCACCCCTTCCACCCCCCCCCATCCTATCCCGGGGGGTGGGTGCACCCCCAACAGCCCCCATGGGGGGGGTTTCAAACACCCCCTCCTCCCCTCGCCCCACCCTGGGGGTGGGTGCACCCCAACAACCCCCAAGGGGGTTCCCCACACCCCCCCCTCCCCTTACCCCACCCTGGGGGGGGGAGTTTGGGTGCACCCCAACAACCCCCATGGGGGTTCCCCACACCCCCCCCTCCCCTTACCCCACCCTGGGGGGGGTGTGGGTGCCCCCGTGGCACCACCCCCACAATGCCCTGGCACAGCCCCAGCCCAGCCCCCTGGGGAGGGTCCTTGGGGGGGTCCCTGGGGAACGGTGGGGGGGGGGGGTGAGGGAGGGGAGGGGGGAGGGGTCCGCTCACCTTCACGCTGCTGCTGCTGCGGGGGGGGCGGGGGGGCGAGCAGGGGCCCCGGGGGGGCGAAGGCCGGGCTCACCAGCCCGTAGGCGGCCGGGTAGGCGGCTGTGGGGCGAGTCGGGGTCAGCCTGGCACGGGCAGGGGGCACAGGGGCACCCACATCCCCCCATGCACCCCCACACCCCTGCCCAGTCCCCCCAGTGCCCCCCAGTCCCTCCCTGATGCCCTCAATGCCCCCTCCAGTGCCCTCCCAGTGCCCCCACCCAGTGCCTTACCTGCCTCCCAGTACCCCCCCAGTGCCATGCAAAGCCCTCCCAGTGCCCTATCCTGCCCCCATGTTCCCCCCCCAGCATCACCCACTGCCCTACCCTGCCCCCCCAGTGCCTCCCAGTCCCCCACCCTGCACCTCCAAGTGCTCCCCATTGCCCACCACTGCTACTCCCAGCCCTCCCAGCGCCCCCAGTGCCACACCCTGCCCCCCCAATCCACCCCAGTCCCCCACCCTGCCCCTCCACGTACTCCCCATTGCCCTCCACTGCTACGCCCAGCCCTCCCAGTGCCCCCAGTCCCCCACCCTGCCCCCCCCAATCCTCCACCCTGCCCCTCCAAGTACTCCCCATTGCCCACCATGGCTACTCCCAGCCCTCCCAGTGCTCCCAGTGTCCCATCCTGCCCCTCCAAGTGCTCCCCATTGCCCACCACTGCTACTCCCAGCCCTCCCAGTGCTCCCAGTGCCACACCCTGCCCCCCCAATCCCCCACCCTGCCCCTCCACGTGCTCCCCATTGCCCACCACTGCTACTCCCAGCCCTCCCAGTGCTCCCAGTGCCACACCCTGCCCCTCCAAGTGCTCCCCATTGCCCACCATGCCCCTCCAAGTGCTCCCCATTGCCCTCCACTGCTACTCCCAGTGCTCCCAGTGCCCCCCCGAGTCCCCCCCCAATCCCCCACCCTGCCCCTCCAAGTGCTCCCCATTGCCCACCACTGCTACTCCCAGCCCTCCCAGTGCCCCCAGTGCCCCACCCTGCCCCCCAGTCCCCCCCAGCCCCCAGGCCAGACCTGTGTAGTGCTGCATGCCGGCGTAGGCCTGCTGCAGGGGGTCCCCGGGGGCAGCGGGGCTCTGGGCTGGGGGGCAGAGGGGCTGTTAGGGAGGGCAGGGGGGGCAACGGGGGGGTGCAGGGTTGGGGTTGGGGGTGGGGATGGACAAGCAGGCACCTGGGAAGGGGGGGACCCCGCCGGCGTAGACAGCCTCGGGGGCCGGGGGGCCGGCGGGCTGCGCCGGCACCGGGCTGTAGCCGTTGACGCTCAGCGGGGCCGCGATGGCCGGTACCGGCGTGGCGGCCATGGCTGGCGGCGTGCTGGTTCCTGTGGGGACACCTGCATCACCCCAGCACCCACCCACATCCCCCCCTCCCCCCCACTGACCCACCCTGAGACCCTCCCCATCCCCCACACACACACCCCCAGCACCCACCCACATCCCCCACACACCCCCACTGACCCACCCTGAGACCCTCCCCACCACCCCCAGCACCCACCCACATCCCCCCCTCCTCCCCACCCCCCCCACACACCCCCAGCACCCACCCACATCCCCCCCTCCTCCCCACTGACCCACCCTGAGACCCTCCACATCCCCCCCCACACACACCCCCAGCACCCACCCACATCTCCCCCTCCTCCCAGCTAACCCTCCCTGAGACCCTCCCCACCCCCCCCACATACCCCCCCAGCACCCACCCACATCCCCCACACACCCCCACTGACCCACCCTGAGACCCTCCCCACCCCCCCACACACCCCCAGCACCCACCCACATCCCCCCCCCTCCCCACTGACCCACCCTGAGACCCTCCCCACCCCCCACACACACCCCCAGCACCCACCCACATCCCCCACACACCCCCACTGACCCACCCTGAGACCCTCCCCACCACCCCCAGCACCCACCCACATCCCCCCTCCTCCCCACCCCCCCCACACACCCCCAGCACCCACCCACATCCCCCCCTCCTCCCCACTGACCCACCCTGAGACCCTCCACATCCCCCCCCACACACACCCCCAGCACCCACCCACATCTCCCCCTCCTCCCAGCTACCCCTCCCTGAGACCCTCCCCACCCCCCCCACATACCCCCCCAGCACCCACCCACATCCCCCACACACCCCCAGCTGACCCACCCTGAGACCCTCCCCATCCCCCACACACACCCCCAGCACCCACCCACATCCCCCCCCTCCCCACTGACCCACCCTGAGACCCTCACCCCCCCCCTACACACCCCCAGCACCCACCCACATCCCCCCCCTCCCCACTGACCCACCCTGAGACCCTCCCTACCCCCCCCACACCCCAGCACCTACCCACATCCCCCCTCCCAACTGACCCACCCTGAGACCCTCACCACCCCCCCACACCCCCCCAGCACCCACCCACATCCCCCCTCCTCCCCACTGACCCATCCTGAGACCCTCCCCACACACCCCCAGCACCCACCCACATCCCCCCCTCCCCACTGACCCACCCTGAGACCCTCCCCACCCCCCCACAGACCCCCACACCCCCTCCCCAGCATGCCACAGCCCCATCCTGCCCCCCACATCCCTCCCCATATCCCCCACTGTCCCCACACTCATTGTCACCCCATCACCTCCCTGGCCACCCTCCCCCCAGCCTCCCAACACCCCCCCATCCCCATCCCCTCCACGGTGCCCCCCCCACCCCGTACCTGAGGAGGGGGCAGGGGGGTGGCGATGAGCCCGTTGGGGTTGACCGTGCCCATGTGCTGCATCTGGACGGCCATGGTGGCCATGGGGCTGAGGTAGGCCGAGTGGGCGGCCACCAGGGCCGCCTGCTGCTGCATCAGCTGTGGGGACAGCGCCTGGCACCGGCCACCCACCACCGGGACCCCCCCCCGCACCACCGACCCCCCCACCACCCACCATCACCATCCCCATCCCCACAGGAGACACCCCCACCCCACCAGCCAGTCCCATCACCCCAGCGCCAACACTATGGGCACCCATCCCCCCCCCCCCATCACCCCATCCCAGGACTGAGGGGGGGGTCCCCATAGCACCCCCCTGCCCCCCCCTCCCACCCTGGGCTGCATCATCACCCCCCAGCTCCATCCCCTTCCCCATCACCCCATCCCAGGACTGAGGGGGGGTCCCCATAGCATCCCCCCTGCCTCCCCCTCCCACCCTGGGCTGCATCATCACCCCCCAGCTCCATCCCCCTTCCTCCATCACCCCATCCAGGACTGAGGGGGGGTCCCCATAGCATCCCCTCTGCCCCCCCCCTCCCACCCTGGGCTGCATCATCACCCCCCAGCTCCATCCCCTTCCCCCATCACCCCATCCCAGGACTGAGGGGGAGGGGTCCCCCATAGCATCCCCCCTGCCCCCCCTCCCACCCTGGGCTGCATCATCACCCCCCAGCTCCATCCCCTTCCCCCATCACCCCATTCAGGACTTGGGGGGGGGTCCCCATAGCATCCCCCCTGCCCCCTCCCTGGGCTGCATCATCACCCCCCAGCTCCATCCCCTTCCCCATCACCCCATCCCAGGACTGAGGGGGAGGGGTCCCCATAGCATCCCCCCTGCCCCCCTCCCACCCTGGGCTGCATCATCACCCCCCAGCTCCATCCCCTTCCCCCATCACCCCATTCAGGACTTGGGGGGGGGTCCCCATAGCATCCCCCTGCCCCCCGTTCCCACCCTGGGCTGCATCATCACCCCTCACCCTCCCACAACCAGCTCCATCCCCTTCCCCCATCACCCCATCCCATGACTGTGGGGGGGTCCCCATAGCATCCCTCTGCCCCCCCCTGGGCTGCATCATCACCCCCCAGCTCCATCCCCTTCCCCCATCACCCCATCCCAGGACTGAGGGGGGTCCCCATAGCATCCCCCCTACCCTCCCCTCCCACCCTGGGCTGCATCATCACCCCTCACCCTCCCCCAACCAGCTCCATCCCCCCCCACCCCCACCCCAGCACCCAGCACCCCGAGACCTCACGCTGGCCCAGGTGGGGGGGTCCAACCCCCCTCTCCCCCCCCCCCAATCCCACCACCCCACCCCCCCCGCAGCCCCCCCACCCTACCGCCTGCGTGTAGGCGCTGTAGGCCCCGAACTGGAGCGCGATGGGGCTGAACATGCCCAGCTGGCTGGCGACCTGCTGCATCCGCCGCAGCCCCCGCTCCTTCTCCGTGTCCGCGAACTTCACCACCAGGCTGGAGGACGCGCCCTGGGAGGGGACACGGGGACACGGGGACACTGTCACCACCACCCCAACCCTGCCCCGGGACACCCCACCCACACCCCAGCCCACACCCGCACCCAGGGTGGGATGGAGAGGGGGTGGGGATGGGGGTGGTGATGGGGAGGTGATTGGGGATGGGGAGGACAGGCGAGCGGCGGTTGTGGGGGTGATGGGGAGGAAGGTGATGGGGATGGGGAGGAAGATGGAAGGTGATGGGCAGGAAGGGGATGGGGATGGGGAGGAAGGAGATGGGGAGGAAGGAGATGGGGAGGTAAGTGATGGGGATGGGGAGGAAGGTGATGGTGATAGGGAGGTAGATGGTGATGGGGAGGTAGATGATGGGGAGGAAGGTGATGGGGATGGGGAGGAAGGTGATGGGGAGGAAGGTGATGGGGAGGAAGGTGATGGGGAGGAAGGTGATGGGGAGGAAGGTGATGGTGATGGGGAGGTAGATGGTGATGGGGAGGAAGGTGATGGGGAGGAAGGTGATGGGGAGGAAGGTGATGGGGAGGAAGGTGATGGGGAGGAAGAATAGCACGATGGAGGAATTGATGGGAGGATGATGGAGATGACGATGGAGATGAGGAGGACAGTGGGGGGATGATGAGGATGATGATGGGGGTGATGAACAGCATGATGGGGGGATGATGGGAGGATGATGGGGAGGATGATGGGGGGATGATGGGGGGATGATGGGGAGGATGATGGGGAGGATGATGGGGAGGATGATGGGGAGGATGATGGGGGGGATGATGGGGGGGATGATGGGGGGGATGATGGGGGATGATGGGGGGGATGATGGGGGGGATGATGGGGGGGATGATGGGGGGGATGATGGGGGGGATGATGGGGGGATGATGGGGGGATGATGGGGAGGATGATGGGGGGGAGGATGGGGGGGAGGATGGGGGGGAGGATGGGGGGGAGGATGGGGGGATGATGGGGAGGATGTTGGGGAGGATGATGGGGAGGATGATGGGGGTGACGAAGGGGGGGACGATGGAGCCGATGGGGAAAGGCTGACAGGAGGATGATGAGGATGATGATGATGGGGGTGATGAACAGCATGACGGGGGGGATGATGGGCACATCCTGGGGGCGGGTGGGTGCGCGGCGGCGGCGGCGCCGTCTCACCGGCAGCGTGCGGCTCCCGTGCAGCGCGGCGATGGCGGCCTGAGCCTCCGCGTGGCTCTGGAACTTGACGAAGGCGCAGCCTGGGGACAGCGGGTCAGAGGGGACAGGGTGAGGAAGGGGGGGACACCCACCACCCCCCAGGCACCCCCCTGAGCCACCCAAACCCCAATAACCCCCCCCCACCCCACGCCAACCCTGCTCCAATTCCCAGCCTCACCCTGCAGACCCCCTGAGGCTCCCTCACCAGCCCAGGGCTGCACCCCACCCAGTCCCCCAGCCCCCCACAGCCCCCCCACAGCCCCCCCACAGCCCCCCACCTTTGCTGGTGCCGTCGGGCCCGCGCAGCACCGTGCACTCGTCGATGGT